>NC_085047.1:114988062-115228118 GCF_963662255.1 Cinclus cinclus
CTCACATTCTGCTCTCTGAGCTTCAAGAGGTTTTAAGGACATTCTAATCCCTTCATTCACAAATGTGGATTTCGATAAAGGCTAAATGTGTGGAAAATGCTCTGGATCTTCAAAGCCCTCAGTGAGTGCTGGTGCAGTGAGCCTTGCTGAAGTCTTTTGATATTGGAAATGTTGGTCCTGTTTAATGTTCAGGAATCCCATGGGAAGGGCACAGCCCACAAGACTCTTTCCCCTTGGGTGTCCAGGAACTGTCAAGGTAAGAATTCAAAGCACAGCCTCTGCTGCTCTAAACTGAAGATGGAGCAGAGAACGATCTGGAGAGAGGAATGGTGAGAGAAGAGATGAACTCCATGGTGCTTTGTCCCAGCTCTGGAGCCATCCTGCTGTCCCTCACCTCTCCCACATCCTTGCAGCCCACAGGGGCCCTGGGGCAGATTTCCCCTGAGCAGAGCAGCACAAGAAGGAGCTGCCTGCCCAGCACTGGTCTTATACATAGGTGAGAAAGCTGGGGACATTCAGCCTGGAGAAGAGACCTCACAGCACCTTCCAATACATGCACAGGGAACAGGGGAGGGACAATTCATCAGGAACTGGCATGACAGGACAAGGGGGAATGGGCTCAAACTGAAAGAGGGGAAATTTAGGTTAGATATTAGGAGGGAATTGTTCCTTGGGAGGGTGGGCAGGCCCTGGCACAGGGTGGAATTCCCAGAGCAGCTATGGCTGCCCCTGGATCCCTGGAATGTTCAGTTCCAGGTTGGACACTGGGGCTGGGAGCAGCCTGGGACAGTGGAAGGTGTCCCTGCCCATCTTTACCAAAAATGAAAGATGAAAAGTGCCATAGTGAGATACTGGTGTAAGGCTGACATCAGCCTCTCTTTACTCCTCCACTTTAGGTTCAAAAGGTGCCTCCTTCCCAGCCAGCTCGAGGATCTCCACTCTTCAGTCCATTTCATGCAGTACACATCCACTGCCCATCACATCATCTGAGAAAATGGCATGGCTGAGGTGGACACACCTGAGGAACCTGTTCCACTTGTCACCAGCCCAGAGGGACAAAGCAGGAGAGGGAGAGAACAAATGGTGAAGGGTCTGGAGGGGAAGCCACAGGAGGAGCAGCTGAGGGCACTTGGTGTGTCCAGCTGGAGCAGAGGACACTGAGGTCAGAGCTCCCCAAGGGCTGCAGCTGCTCTCCAGGGACAGCTCCCATCTCTGCTCTGGGACAGGGACAGCACCCAGGGAGCAGCTGGAGCTGGGCCAGGAGGGATTCAGGTTGGATTTTAGGAAAGGTTCTGCCCTGTCCCAGAGGGTGCTGGCACTGCCCAGGCTCCCCAGGGAATGGGCACAGCCAGAGCTCCAGGAGCTGCCAGGGATGCCCAGGCTGGGATTGCTGGGGGGAATGGGCAGGGGCAGGAGTGGGACTGGATGATGCCTGTGGGTCCCTTCCAACTCAGGATATTCCACGATTCCTTGAAGCCGTGTCTCCCTGTCTGTTGCTGAACCTGTGCAAGACTTTCCACTCAGGATTCCCCTCTCAGCCCCTTGCTTCAAGCACTCTGGCTGAGAATGGTTCCCAGTGCGACTTTCAGCTCAAGAATCAAGGAAAACCCATATATTTTTTTGTCTTTTTTTTTTTTTTTTTTTTTTTTTTTTTTTTTTTTTTTTTTTTTATGTCCCCAGGTTGTTGAGGGCTCTGTCACCTGTGAGCTCAGCGCGGTGCATGTCCCCACGCCGGGGTGTGTGTGGCACTGAAGGGGAGGGATGCCCGGACCCTCCTCTCCTGCTCTCATCCCAGCTGCTGTTCCCACTAGATGGCATCTCCGTCCCGCAAACATTCCCCGGCTCCCTCGGTGTTACCTAACCCTCACGGAGCAGCGCTTAGCCATTCAAGATGGGCAAAGGCTTCAATTTCTGCTCCAGGATACCACAGCAAAGTGCCACAGAGCATCCTCTCAAACACCCCTTACCAGAGGCTGTAAATGCTGTCCCAGGGACAGAGTTCCTTCTCTCATAGGATTTGAGGGTCTCTCAGTGCCAGCACAGAGGGACAATCCCTGCCCTGCTCCTGCTGGACACACAATTCCTCATCCAGCCCAGCTGCCAGTGGCCTCTTGCCCACCTGGGCACCCCTGGGCTCATGTCCAGCCTCTGACCAGCACCCCCAGGGCTTTGCAGTCACTCTTCAGCCATCTTTCCCCACAGAAGAAGGATTTAAAAAAAAAAAGTTCTTTGAGGAACTATGTCAATGATAACACCGGCACAGAGTGCGGGTTTGCCACGATTGCATCCCCAGAAAGCTCCTTAAGGTTACAAACTTAATGGATGCATTTTTTCTCTTCAGGCCTAATCCACTGGATCCCTGCTGGAGGCAGCAGAAGTGCTGAAAGATTTTAGCACTGAGGTGGCAGAAAAGTCTTCCTCCCTCCCAGGGCTGTGAGCTTGTGGGAAGGAACAGCAACATTTTCCATCTGTGTTGTGGCCTGGGGATTCCATCAGAAAAGGACTTGTTGCAGGGCGAGCTTTGTGAAAATGTGGGTGCCTCATGTCAGCGGAAATTTCAGGGGGATATTCAGACTTGTGTGAGAGGTCCCCATCAGGTCACGGTCAAATTTAGGGCCTGGGGTGTGCTGGACATCCCAGATGTTTGTGGAAACTACAGCTGAGGCTTCTAGCCCCACATTTCAGCAACTCACCTGTGGTGCTTCATCACTTCACAGCTGAGGTTTGGAGAGCATTTGTCCCCTCATACGGGATTTTTGTTGTCACTCTCATTACCATTTGCAACAAGGAGGATGGAGGTAGCAAGGTTTTTGCACGGGACACAATATCAGAATATTCTAAATTGAGAGGAACCTACAAAGTTCATCCAAGTCCTTAAATAAATGGAAATACTACAACATCAAATGCCAGTATACAGTATTTCAGTTCAATAATTTATAGCTATCACCACAGTGATTTTTGTGTCTATATTGACCTTCTCACTCACGAGGAAAGTTACAGCCTAAGCTCTTGTTGGATTAACAGCGTTATGGCATCTGTGTTATCGCTGGCATTCATTTTATTGGGGAAAATTGGTCTGTCTGAATCCAAATTACTCAAATCCTGTAAAAATAACGTGGATCTCCATGGGGATGACATATTAGCTTGTTATCACCATATCCACCTTAGTGGTGTCTTCCACTGGAAACCAACCTCATCTAATTTCTGACATATTTTCCCAATTACAGCAGCTGCACATCCTCCAGAGAAGCACTGCAGAAGCAGATGAATTCCCTAGGCACAAATCTGCCTTCCTCTCACCAGCTGTTGGGATGGTGCCTGGTGTTTCTTCTGGTGCATCTGCCTCAAATAAAGCTCACAAATTCTTCACGCTTGGGAAGTGTCTAGGGAGGGAATCAGGGTGAGAAATTTAGGGCCTGCACCCAGAGCCGTAGGATAGGGTGGGATTTGTGTGTGTGTATATATTTTAATTTAATTTTTATTTTAATTTGACCCTCCCAGGAAGGATGGTTATGGAAGTGTTAGTGCTGAGGATTATGAATATGGGTATTAGGAAATATTCCTTCACAGAAAGGGCTGTCAAGCATTGCAACAGGTCACCAGCTCTGGAGATATTTAAAAGAGGTGTAGGTGTGACTTTAGGGGACGTGACTTGTGACTTCCGTGCTGGGTTGTGTTAAAGATTGGACTCGATAGTCTTAAAGGTCTTTTCCAACCCAAGTGATCCTATGGTTCTCAAATCTATTGTGATGGTAATACTGCTTTGATACAGTTAAAAGCACAAGCATTCCTGCATTCATATGCAAATTTCTCCTAAATAAACAAAAACTCTTCAGGTAACTATGTTGGGAGGAAAAAAAACTGTGCCCCAAGCCCACTGTAATTGGTTTGACTTTTTTACTTGGTTAGTCAATTCCTTAGGAAAATTAGGAGTATAATGAAGAGAAATGTCACCATCTGTCTGAAACTGGTGCACAGAGGAAGAGGGTTTAAAAATCTCGCATTATTCCCAAAAGTAATTCATCACTTTGAACCAAAGATAAAGAACTGCTAAGAAACCAGTATTGTGCAGCTCACAAAATCTGAGTGCTCAGAGGCTTTGAACCTCTTTGGGTTCTTCTAGACCCCTGCCAGCACCTGCTGATGTTGGTGGCAGCAGGAAAGCGCTGCAGGTGGAGCAAGAAACAGATAAATCAGGGACGGCAAAACAGAGCATGGGGAGCCTTGAACTTCTAACCCATGGCACAACCCTGACACTGCCCCTGGAACACAGGCAGGGTCTCTATGACCCCACTGAGGGCAGATTTGTGGTGCCTGTGCAGCCCAAACAGTTTGCAAACCTGAGGAGGGGCTTTTGCAATGACTGGAGTCAGGGAACAAAAGTTCTAATCAAATATAAGAAGTCAGAGCACTTCATAATCCCAGCACAGGGAGGATGTGGAGCTGCTGGAGAGAGCCCAGAGGAGGCAGCAGGATGAGCAGAGGGATGGAGCAGCTGTGCTGGGAGGAAAGGCTGGCAGAGCTGGCATTGTTCACCTGCACAGGAGAAGCTTTGGGCTGAGCTCAGGGTGGCCTTGCAGGGCCTGGAGGAGCTGCAGGAAACATGGAGAGAGACAATTGCCAAGGGATGGAGGGACAGGACACAGGGAATGGCTTCAGAGTAGCATTGGATGGGATACTGGGAATTAGGAATTATTCCCTGGGATGGTAATGAGGGGCTGGGATGGAATTCCCAGATTTGCTGTGGCTGCCCCTGGATCCCTGGAATGTTCAGTTCCAGGTTGGACACTGGGGCTGGAGCAGCCTGGGACAGTGGGAGCTGTCCCTGCCATGGCAGGGGGTGGAACTGGATGATTTTTAAGATTCTTTCCAACACAATTCATTCTATGATTCTGTGATTCTACAACTCTCCTGCTCTGGTTTCCCTTTGCAGTGAAGGAAGTTTTGTGTTTTCCCTTATTCTTTCTTTTCCTTTGGATTACCTCTCAGTGAACCAATAAAACTTTGTGAGAAAAAGCCTTGGTAACATTTTCATTTCATTACCCTGTGGCACACATCATTGCCAAAGTTATAAAACACGATGAGGGCACTTTTGGATTCAGCCAAGTCCACGATCCTCTTCCTTTTGATTCTTAGGGTCATCCTTGATTTCTGCAATATGCCAGCACTCCACATCTCCCATTTCTGAGGCCCTTACTGAGGATAATGCCCTAGAAAACTCCTTCATTTCAAGATGTGGCTTTGGATTTGGAGCTGGATAAGCATATTGAAAAGAAGAAAAAAAAAAAGACAAATGAAAGAGAGATTAATATTTTCTCACCCAAATTCCTGCCCACCCACAAATCCCACATTGAACTAAAGACAACACTGGGGTTCTCAAGAGTTGTAACATCCATATGTGGCCTTTGATTTTCACCAAATCTCACTCAGCTTAATAAAGGAGGTAAATTCAATCCTCACTGTTTTATACATGATGAAAATACAGCTCCCCTGGATAGTGGAAGGTGTCCCTGCCCATGGCAGGGAATGGAACAAGATGATGTTTAAGGTCCCTTCCAACCTAAATCATTCTATAATGCTGAATTTTGTTCTCCAGGTCCCCTTTCTGAGAAGCCTTTCTTGCTCTGCCAACTGATAAATATTTGGATTTCTGGGCTTTTTTTTTTTTTTTTTTTTTTTTTTTTTTTTTTTTTTTTTTGCTTATGCACATCCACACTGCCTTTGAGAAATCGTGGAGCTTCCAGAGCCCAGAGGAGGCAGTACCTACAGCTGGGAGTTTCTGTGTGCTCTGGAACAGAACAGATTGCTGGGGATGGCAGCAGCTCTCCAGGTCCAGCCGTGGGAGAGAGGCTGCAGTGAAATTCTGCTCACATTGCTGATTTCCAAGCTGGTCCCACGTTCCACTACAACTAATCCACGGTTCATTCCGAGGCCAAAGAGTCTCATCCAGCAAGTAATGTACAACAAAAGAAGAAAGGCAATCAAAAGTAATTTTCCCCTCACGTTCAGCAATCTTTTCCCGACTTCCTGAAATGTTCTGACCCAACTTGTACATGAGCATGGACAAATCCCAGGGGAAAAGTTCCCTTCCACATCCTGCTGCAGGAGGATCATTGATCAGACAACCAAGGGTGATTAAACAGATTTCTTATGAGCACCTCACTCTCAGCTCAGATGTCCAAATCAAAACCACAAAGCATGAAGAAAAAGGCTGCAGTCGTGTCTGGCTTTTGGCAAAAGTACAGTCAGGAGGAAGTGCTCGGATGAGGGAAGCTGTCTGTGAAACACATGGGATTTGGGGCCCTTCCTGGTGTTTAAAAGCCTTTCCCAGTGCTGCAGAGTTCAAGAACTGAATGGGAAAGTGGGACTGGAAGGTTGGGAGGAGAAAGATGTGATTTGCCCAAAGGCCACCCAGCTTCTTGGCTGTGTTGTGCCAAAGCTGCAGCCTCTGGCAGTGGAACTGCCCCTCCAGTCCCAGCCACGCTCACTCCTGTGCTTAGAGAGGGGAAAGGTGGAGGGGTTAAATAATTTCTGAGCTCCCATCTCCCTCAAGTGTGACTTTCTGTTAACATCGTAGAAATTGCCAGGATCTCAGCCAGAGAGCACTGAAATAACTCCTGAACTAAACCCTCACTCTGGACCAGAAGGCTTGGATGTAATGCAAAGGATTTCAGGAGGAAACGAGGTGATTCCCTAGACAACACATGTGGATTTGAACAGCTTAAGGAAGTTTAGGGTAACAATGGTTTTCTTATTTTTTTTTTCCCTTACAAGTTCCAAGAAAGACAAGAGACTGATTTGGGGTGGAGGGAGAACTTTGCAGAACTATTTAAAGAAATATGCATAATCATCTGCAAATTAACACAATTTAATTGTACTGCAGTCTTCCATGGCTGTTATCTTTCACTGGCCCCATTTCAATTTTTTCCAGTTTTCCCAGAGGAGAGTTTGGTTTTTATTCCTCTCATTCTCTAGATGAAAAAAAACCCAAAGCTAAGCCAACAAATCCAAACAATGCTTGAGAAAAAGAAAACTCCAAAATCAGGACAGGAATGTTCTGCCCTTCCAAAAGCCCCAGATTCAGACTTCTGAAATTGTTGTGAGAAATAAAAGAGGTTTCTTCAATATAGTTTGTTTTCTAAAAAGAAAACCAAACTGGGCCCAGTGTCTCCTGTTAACCTGGAAAATTTGCTATTCCTGTTAAACTACAGATACGGCCACAAACGTCTCTCAACATTTTAAAACAGGATTTCAAGCAGCAGCTGAGCAAGGAGGTGTTACAATAAACATTGTCCAAAAACTCAGTGTGTCTTCTACCCCCCACCCACAAAGAGAGAAAGCCCAAATTTCCTTGGAATGAAAACAGAGTCCTTCCAATGTGTGTCTGGCAGAGCTCCCAGGATAACGCCCCAGAGCTCACAGCTTGGACCAAGCTCTGGGATGCTCCCCAAGGGGGGACAAAGGGGACCACAGCTCTTGGGTCAGTGAAAAATTGGCCCAAAAAAAGCTCCAGTATCACCTCCAGTTTCAAGGCTTGGAAATATACCTGTAAAAATCACAGCAGAGCACAAATATGTCTCAAAAAATGAGCTGTCCTGTCCATATATGCTATAATGCCCAACCCAGCTGTGTGCAAAATCATCTGGATTCCTTCTCTGCTCATTAGAAAGGTAAAAACACCTTTTCAGTGTGATTCATTTCATGTTGGTTGTTTCGGTTTTTTGTTTTCTGTGTTTTTTTGTTTTGTTTTGGTTTGTTTTGTTGTTTGTTTGTTTGTTTGTTTTTCCATTTAAAGATGGGAGAAAATCCCCCTGGAAGTGCCAGTTTCTCTCTCATGGAAGAAACTCTGGTAATTGCCTTACATGAGACATCAGCCTGGCAGTCAGGCAAGACAAATCCCATCAACAATTATGATCTTAAGAAGGCTCACAGAAAATCTCCTTCCCTCTTGTGGGATTCCCAGGTGTAAATAAAAACCATTCCCAGTGGTTGTGGGAACAAATTCTTTATCCTGAATAGAAGAGGCACTCAAGAGAGGCATTTTATTGATGGTTGTAAACCACACACATGGTTAAATCAGCCAAGTCCACAAAGCCTTGTACTGGCAACACAGATTTCTTTTAAGGATAGATGTAAACACATCCTTCATGATGGTTCTATTCCTGCTGATCTGTGGGCAGCTGGACTGGGGAATTTTTCCACCAGTGCCAGAGTTACCCACCAACCTCCAAGTCCCTTTGGTGAAGGAAATTTTTTGCCACGTGGCTGTTTTGTGTTATCAAAGTGGTGTAAAGGAGCGAGAGGAAATGGTAATTCTGGCTCATAACTTCAGTGGAAGGTGCATGCAGAGGGTTTTGACTCCCCTAAATCAACAGTCTTCTGGAAACTGCAAAAAATAACCAACATGGCACAGGCTCAGATTTATCCAGGACACAGGAAAATGTGTAGATTTGCACAAGACATACTAGGATGGACAGGCCTTAAACCTGCATGCTACAAACCCAGGAAATCTTTATTTTGTCTTGAGCAGACAGCTCAAATACCAAATTATTTCTTTCACTTCCTAAACTGAAAGGCTATGGTAGGACTGAGTAATTTGCTTAAAATCAGCCTGGATCACCCAGAGAAACATGGTATTGTGGAAAATCAGCACAGCAAGAAGAAAACCTGCAGAGGCACAGCTTTTATTGAAAAAACAAAAGTCCCTGCAGGCAGCCACAATGCCAGGAGGAGGGAGGGGGTGTTCTCTGCCATGGCTCACAAGGAAAGCTGGGCACTGATTTTTTTGCATTCAAGGTTGAGAACCTGAAGGAACACCCTCCCAAAATCCTGCAGTGGGTGGAGTGGGATCAGCCTCAGGGATGTGCACTGGTGCCACTGACAGAAAGAAATGTGACTTACTTCCCCCAAAATAAAGTTGTTCTAGCAGGCAGAGGGCCTGGGGGAGAGGGGATGTGAAATTCAGCGAATGGGGCAGATTTTATGGGAACTCTCTGTAGTCCATTGTAAATTTTTCTGCCTTTTCTTAGCCAAGGAACTCTGGACATATCTTGTTTTTATATATCAGATAGATAGATAACTTTTTAGATAAAAATCTGCATTGAATGAGGAATATGAGGCAAAAATACACATTTTTTGCCTGCCTGATTTAATCCTGGTCCAAAAACACTCAAGAGGGAGGAAACATCACTCTCTCCAGCAGCAGAGCTGAGCAGAACCAAGCCCCTAGTGCTGTTTCACACTGAGAGCAAGAGGAAAACTGAAAATGTTTTTTCTGAAGTATCTGCATTGCCAGCACTGGGAGATGCTCAGGGTTTCTAAAAGCTGCTGATAGGGATGGTTTGGCCAAAGGTGGTGCTTGAAAGACAAATCACAGATGTTGTCCTGAATTTGCAGACTAGCTTATCCCAGGGGGTGATGGATAAGCTGAACATCAGAGCAAAACTAATAAAGAAAAGGTGGAGTCTTTAACAGCCTCAAAGCAGGGATTAGGCCAGGCTTAAGAAATCCATGAGCTTGATGCTGTGTGTCTGCACGACTGTAAATTCCATCCTAAAGAGGACTGGCAGTCACAGAGGAGACAGCATTCCACCAGAGGGAAGAGCCAAGTGCTGCAGAATTCAGCAGTTCATAAACACTGAAATGTGTGATTTTGTATATCTACTAACTCTGCTTAAACCAATAAAGCACTACAAGTGCTATCAAGCTGATAACTAAAGTGATCTGACTTTCTCTGACCTGGTGTTCTGCTTTTGTAGAAATTTAGGGATACATCAGTGGATTTGATGGATGCAACCTGCCTAAATCTGTAGGGAAGGAGATCTGTGTGTCTGCCTGATGCAGGCAGCTGCAGCTGCACAACAGCATTTGCTTCTCCAGAGCTGCACCATTCCCACTGCATTTTTTCAATATATTTATCCATATGTAGCAAAAACCATTAATTATTTATAAAGAACTATCATTAGGATGTGCCTAAATTTATCTGACTAAACCAGATATCCAAGGATAATGTGTAAATTCAGAATGTAAAGTCTACACAACAGTTTCATTTCTACAGTGTTCCAATTATCTTCCTGCCATCTTCAGTAATGAGTCTGTCTTTTCCTTTCTCCAATTTTTGTACAACCTCTTGTGTCATCTGAACAGTTCCTGGTCTACCCTGAAATTGCTTTTAGAGCTCTTTTTGTCTTCCTTATGACCAGGTACTCCAGGTACTCGTGCAAAATGCTCCTATTCATGGAGAGGGGCAGGAAAGTCTAAACCCAGCAATTAAGCCAAATCCAAACCTACAATTTCACAACAGGTAGGAAGCAAAGCCAGAGAAACAGAGTCCAGAGAGCAGAGAGACCCCAGTCTTACAGTGGCACCATTTCAGCTGTGTTGCTGCCTGTGGCAATCAGTCAAACCCTCAATTAGGACATCTAATTATGTACCTTGATGTGCAGCACTTACACAGCTGAATTATCAACCCTAAATTCTAAATGTTAATAGCACCTTCCTGCAGATTATTCAGGCTGCTTTTGCTGAGTTTTTGAAATCTGTTCTGTCCTAAATACCAGAGTGTTTGTTTTGCTGTGCACTCCTTATTTTTTTATGGTTTTCAAACTCCTTTCTGCCTTTCTTTACAGTACTCTTTATTTTGGAGGAGTGCTTTGCTTTCTGCACCCCTATATTATTTTGTGGTGTGCTCAATCTTTATTTCAAGGCAAGCAGGAAAGGATATTGATGATATTATTTGTCTACCAAGGAGACATTTAGTAAGAGCCAAAACCATGAGCAAGATCAGTTGAAAACCATGATATATCACACGAACAACTTCCTCAGGGACTATTTGATGTGGTGCCAGGTGAAGTCTCCTTAGAAAATATACACAAATTCTAAGTGGATACCCAAATCCATGAATTTCAGTCATCCTCATGGCCTTGCTGTCACTACAAAGCCTGAAAGTTGGGGTTCAGCAGGCCTGGGAGATGAGCCCATAAAAAAGGTGTGATAGTAAATGCCTCGAGTCAGAAATCTATGGAATTAAACCCAAACTTGCCCCATCCCAGTGTTGGAAATAACTGCTGGGGTTTTTTTTAATAGATGGTTTTAATTAAGTTCTAATTAATTATTTTTAATTAATCATAACCAGCGTATTAATTAAAAGCAGAGTTTTAGCCTTACATAATTTTTTAGCCAGTATTTAGCTAAGTTGTCATGAGCTCCTTGTGTAGGAACACACCTTGGGAAAATTACAACTTGGAAGTTTTGATAAACTAACTCTGATGTGCTTCAGTGAATAAATCCTGGGAGAGAAAGGTGTGTTATCGAGGTTGGACACCTGGAATACAAAATTTATGGACCATAAGGACATTTTGCAGAAACCAGAAGATAAAAAGGAGACTAAGGAAGACTCAGTGTATGCATTGGAAAGGCAGAAAAATTTACTAAAAGTATGGACTAATTAGCATGAGAAGTGAGAAATCAATAACCAACAGAGTTAGAATACTAATTAATTGAACAGAATTATGTTATTGTTGTGGTTTGACACTGGCCAAACGCCAGGCACCAACAAAAGCCACTCACTCACTCACTCTCCCCTGCCACAGCTGGGCAGAGCAGAGAAAAAATTAACAAAGACTTCCTGAGTTGACATAAGGACTGGTAGAAAACATTCCAAGGGCAAAACAGGCTCAGCTTAGAGGTACAAAGTGAATTTATTACTAACAGAATCAGAGGAGGATAATGAGAAGTAAAAGAAACCCTTGAAAAACACCTTTCCATCCCCAGCCCCTCTCTCCTTGCCACTGACAGTGCAGGGAGACCGGACATGATGGGGGCTTTGGTCAGTTCATCACTGAGATTTTCTTCCACTGCCCAGGGAGAGGAGTCCTTCCCTGTGACACCGTGGGGTCCCTCCCACAGGAGAAGTTCTCCATGAACTTCTCCAGCGTGGCTCTCAGGAGCAGCAATCCTGACAGAACTGCTGGAATGTGAGTTCCCCCCATGGCAAACTGTCCTCCCAAAACTGCTGTGCTGTGGGTCTCTCTTTCCAAGGGGTGCAGTTCTCCAAGGACAGGCTGCTCCAGCCTGGAAGCAAAGGCTCTCTCTCCCCACTGTGTCCTACTGGATCACAGCCTCCTCCAGGGACCCACCCACCCCAGTGTGAGCACTTCCCTCTGGAATGTGCATGGATCTCTGCATCCCCATGGATCCCATGGGCTGTGCATGGATCTCTGCATCCCCATGGATCCCATGGATCCCATGGGCTGTGCATGGATCTCTGCATCCATCCCCCATGGATCCCATGGGCTGTGCATGGATCTCTGCATCCTCCATGGATCCCATGGGCTGTGAATAGATCTCTGCATCCCCCATGGATCCCATGGGCTGTGCATGGATCTCTGCATCCCCCATGGATCCCATGGGCTGTGCATGGATCTCTGCATCCATCCCCCATGGATCCCATGGGCTGTGCATGGATCTCTGCATCCCTCCCCCATGGATCCCATGGGCTGTGCATGGATCTCTGCATCCATCCCCCATGGATCCCCTGGGCTGTGCATGGATCTCTGCATCCATCCCCCATGGATCCCATGGGCTGTGCATGGATCTCTGCATCCATCCCCCATGGATCCCATGGGCTGTGCATGGATCTCTGCATCCCTCCCCCATGGATCCCATGGGCTGTGCATGGATCTCTGCATCCCCATGGATCCCATGGATCCCATGGGCTGTGCATGGATCTCTGCATCCCTCCCCCATGGATCCCATGGGCTGTGCATGGATCTCTGCATCCCTCCCCCATGGATCCCATGGGCTGTGCATGGATCTCTGCATCCATCCCCCATGGATCCCATGGGCTGTGCATGGATCTCTGCATCCATCCCCCATGGATCCCATGGGCTGTGCATGGATCTCTGCATCCCCATGGATCCCATGGATCCCATGGGCTGTGCATGGATCTCTCCATCCTGTGTGGATCCCATGAGCTGCAGGGGCTCAGCTGCCTCACCATGGTGATCCCCACAGCCTGCAGATGAATCTCAGCTCTGGCCCCTGGTTCACCTCCTGCCCCTCCTTCTCCACTGACCTTGGTGTCACCACATTGTTCCCCTCGTTCTCACCTCCTCCTTTTCTAGGAAAAAAATGTGCATGCTTACTTTGTTTTTCTTTTCTTCTTAAATACGCTATTATAGAGGCATTTGTAGCCTCTTTAATTGGCCCAGCCTCGGCCAGCAGCATGTCCATCATCAGAGCCATCAGGGATTGGTTCTGGTGGACATGGTAGAAGCTTCCAGCAGCTTCTCACAGCAGCCTCCTCCGTGGGCCCCCTGCTACCAATAAACCAGGCCCTGCAAAACCAGCACAGTTATTTAGAAGCGGGAGCATTAATCTCTTTGTTTGATATAAATGAATAAATTTGAAGGTTTTGTGTCTACAACTCTGTGGAGGCCAGACACAAACCCTGGCTAAGAATAAAGTCAGGCCTGAGTCATTAACATTGCAAAAATTGTTTTGGAGGGATTTATCCCAACAATTTTGGAGGATTTGTTAAAACCAGAACATACATCAGAGTTCGGTCTGATTCCCTGTGGCAAAAAGAGCCAGAAATTCTTCTGTTCTAGCAAACCTATTCCCTCTCCCTCCCTGAACCCCTTCAAGCCCCTGCAACCAGCTGTGAACATCCAGGTGAGAAGGAGGATGGGCAGCACACGTGTGCTGGCACTATCCAGAGCAGGAACGCTCTCCCTGGGGATGCAGAGCCAGCTGAGCTCAGGTTAAAGCAATCCCCAGGCTGCTGCAACCAGACAAAAATCCTTCCTAATTGGCTTCCCAGCAACCCCAGCCCCAGCAGACCTCGGCTGCAGCAGCAACTGTGACCCCAAATGCTGTGTAATTCCTGAAGTATTTCTGCTTCTGAGAGGTTTCAGGTCTGGTCTTCCATCATTAGCCCTTTCCTGTGGAAGGAATTTCTGTACAGAGCAGAGAAGTGAGTTTGCTACACGAAAACTGTGATTTCTTTCAGATAAAACTGCAAAGAAAAGCTCTGGTCAGTTGTGATCAATGAAATTGCTGTCACCTCTAATGTGAGAGTGTCATAGAATCATGAAGGGTTTGGGTTGGAAGGAACCTTGGAGATCATCTCATTCCACCCCCTGCCATGACAGGGACACCTCCCAATGTCCAGCCTGGAACTGGACATTCCAGGGATCCAGGGGCAGCCACAGCAAATCTGGGAATTCCATCCCAGCCTCTGCCCACCCTGCCAGGGAACAATTCCTAATTCCCAATATCCCATCCAATCCTATTTGAAGCCATTCCCTGTGCCCTGTCCCTGCATCCCTTGGCAATTGTCTCTCTCCATGTTTCCTGCAGCTCCTCCAGGCCCTGCAAGGCCACCCTGAGCTCAGCCCAAAGCTTCTCCTGTGCAGGTGAACAATGCCAGCTCTGCCAGCCTTTCCTCCCAGCACAGCTGCTCCATCCCTCTGCTCATCCTGCTGCCTCCTCTGGGCTCTCTCCAGCAGCTCCAGCTCCTCCCTGTGCTGGGATCCAGGCCTGGGGCAGCTCTGCAGGTGAGCTCTCACCTGAGCAGGGCAGAATCACCCAAACAAAAACAAACCCCAGCCACACAAATCTGAACATGATGGAACCTGTAAACACCACTTTGCTTTCCTGGTGTTGCAATTCCCGACGCCAGAGCAGAGAATTACAAGAAAGAGAGTTAAGAGAGGAAAATGAACTGGTTCCAGCCTCCAAGACAGGCATGGCTGTGCTCAGTAAACATTTCAGACAAATGAGGGAACGGAAGCAAACCAAACAGTGCAGCAACATGAGATTTTCTTCCCTCAGTAAGTGATTCCTAGAGCCTTTCTGCCAAGCCCACGGGTTCCTCAGCAGCATAGTGTGGTCATTCTTGCTCATTCATGTGGACAAACAATGATTGCCAACAATTAATATCTCTCTTGATGAAGGCAATTAAGACCTGTAAAAAACCCATATGCCTTGGTAAAAAGAGAAAAAACAAGAGGGAAGAAAGGAAGAAAAGAGCACACTGGCTAAGCTGGGATGCACATCACTGAGGCATTTTGTAATTGGAAAGCTACCTGGGTTTTGCTTTCTGACTTACTCAACAAAACCCTATTAAATGAGGCTCCAGGTGAAGTACAGCAGTGATTAATGCCACATCCCACTGTGACAAGGCACAGTGCTGCAGGGAGGTGGGGAATTAGAAGGGAGCAGCCACATTCACAGCCCTAATATCCAGGTTCAAAGCAGGATTTCTCTGATACACAGGCACAGTGCTCCAAAGGAAATCAGTCTGCAGCCTGTACCTGGTGCTGCTTTACAGTCCTCTGGCATTCAGGGAAAACAAATTCACAAAGCAATGTGGACTTCTGTGATGCTCTCATCATTATGCCTTCTGAGCAGCTCTGTAATTTCAGGGCAAATGTTAGGATGTGATGTGCAAGGGAGGAAGGGAGAGCAAAGGGATTCTAGCTGGGCTTGAAAGAGAGGAAAGAGCAGTGGCAGCAGCCCCAGCACTCAGCCCTCTGTGCTGTGCCATGGACTGGGCTGCACTTGCAAGGTCACAGAGGCTGAAGGGTGGAGGGGACAGCAGAGGGGATGCTTCCACACACGCAGGAGAATGTGGCACCAACCTGAAGCCAGGGTTCTGATGCTTCCAAGGAGTTTTTTTTATTGTTTTAAAAACAGATCATGGGTTTCCCTTCTGCTGGGGGTGGTTGGCCAAGTGTAAGAGACGGTCTGATGTTTCCCTCATTTTCCTCACGACCATCACAAGAAGACCCCAGTGAACCCCACTGGCTCCAGACAGGAGTTTTTTGGCCTGGTTGGCTTTGAACAGGAGTTCTGGCCTGCCTGAGCTAGATGTTTACCAAATACCTGTGTGCAGGTGTGCTGTACCACCACGCTACACCGCTCTCGAGCAGACAACAGCCCAGTCATGTCAACACCTGCCTCTCTGAGCACACAGTGGTCCATAGATCTCCCCACCTCTTGGCCAGACATCACTCACATTGAGAAAAGACTATAAAAAGGTGACTCTTTGGAGAAGCCCCTCACGATCTCCCCATGGAAGGAAGACACGTCCATTGGCCAAAGACCACGAGGATGCAGTCCCACCCATTGGTAGCTATTTCCCTTCCCCTCTTTTCTCTTTTCTCTCTCTTTGTTTCCTTAAACTCTCCCCTCTGTCACATAACTGAATTGTTAGCATCAAATGAAGTGCTGTGCTGTGAGTATATTGATGCATACTGCTATCCCCTGCTGTGTCTTTTGCACCTCGAGATCAAAACGTACCATCACGACCCCCACCTGTACTGGAGATCGTGACACCAAGCAGGGTCCCCTCCTCAACTGGGACCTGCAAGAAGCAGCAGCCCCCCCTCCCCCCCCCCCCCACTAAGAACTGGCAGCTCCACAGGATCAGAGATGGAGACTATTCCCAAGAGATCACAGATCAGCACCTGGCACTTCACTGCTGGCCAAAAAGCTGTCAGAAGTTATCCCTGCCCTTGATTCTGGGCTCCGTTTGCCAACCATCTCTAGACCTTTGCAATTTTGTCTTATTTGTTCGGAGCTGAACACCTCTGCGAGGAACAAGATTACCTCATCACCTTCTGGGAGAGCCTCTCTCCCCCTCAATGTGCAGCCTGGGCACCAGGCAGAGGGACAAAAGGACAGAATGACAAAAAACATTTGGGCACTGGAGACATGAAGATCATCTGCAGCAGCAGAGAAGTGATGAGGAACAGTCCCACTTACGTAAAGTCAAGTGCATCAGAAGCTTCTGAACCACCTCCAACAGTGGTTCCTACAACCAGGAGTGGTCACACAGCAGCTGCATCCCAACAAAAGTAATAAATTAACAGATGACAGTTTCAAGTGAAGCCTGAGCTTTGCCAATTGTCTTACAGCTGCAATTTCCAGAATTGCCAGAAGAAAAAAAGGGTTTGGGACGAGATTACAAATCATATATGTGAGGATGACTAAATCTGTGCTGGAATCTTCCTTCTCCTGCAGGGAACAGCTCAGCAGCTGCAGCTGGGAAAGTCTTGGCTTGGCTGGTCCTTAGGCATGTGTCTCACCCCATGGTTTGGGTGTAAGAGCAGGTTAGAAGGTTTGCTGGGCTAATGTTTGCAGCCAAAGTGTGCAATGTAGATAAAATTTTGAATTGTCAATCAAATTCTCATGAGAAACCATGAGAAGGATTCTGTGGGCACAGAGGAAGTCAAGGCATGATCTTACTGAAAACAGAGCACCAGCACTGCCTCAAAGCTCCAATGGACACATCTGGGATGGGTTCAATTTATAAGGAAAAAAAAAATTAACAGAAAAATTAGAATTCAATAGAAAACAGAATTCAATTTAACAGAAAAAAAATAACCTCTGTGTTCTTCAAAACAGCACAAACACTCCTGCAGATGGGCTCTGCCCTTGGAAGGAGTTTCAGCTGACTCTGTGTGCGCCCAGCAGTGTGAGGACACTGGGATGATATTGCAGGCAGGGAAAACCCGTGTCCTGTATCATAAACACTGCAGAGAGCACAGGCTGCTCAGCTCCACAGAGCCACTGCACTCTCTGCAGGCTGAACCTGCCCAGGAAACAGCTGCACCCTCTGGATCTGGTGACACAAGTAAGGAAATGCTGCTCTAGGCAGGTATCTTCACAAAGCAGATTTAGGTACAGCCAGAAAAGCATGGCCAGTGCAAGAGGAAAAGGGACAGGCAGCAGTGTCCCCATGTCAGGCTCCTCAGGCACTGGCTTCTCTGTCAGGGTCTCAAGATCTGGAGGCTCCTGACACACATTCATGGGAAACAAGCTGAAAAATGAACCAGAGACTGGGCAAATGTCAGTAAAATATCAGTCATGGAAACACAGAATCATCAAGGCTGAAAGAGTTCCCCAGGATGAGCCAGTGCCAGCCCAGCAGCAGCAGCATCACCCCAAACCCTGTCCCCAAGGGCCACATCCAGACTGCTCCTGAGCACTCCCACAGACAGTGACTCCAAACCTCCCTGGGCAGCTCATCCCAAGGCCTGACCGCTCTGACAGGGAAATTTTCTTTGCCAATCTCCAACCTGAGCCTCCCCTGGTGCCATTTGAGGCCATCTCCTCTCATTTTTCCCCTGCCCTTCCTGTCAGGGAGTTGTGCAGAGCCACAAGGTCCCCCCTGAGCCTCCTTTTCTGCAGGCTCATCCCCTTTCCCAGCTCCATCAGCCTCTCCTGGGGATAGGTACATGCACTTCTCCATTGCTGCTTCTCCAGATATTTCTCCAGATGTTCATACAGGTTTGCAAGAGCCTGTATGAAGTCACCTCCAGCAACGTGATCAAGGGCACAACCCAGTAGTGCTTCATTATTTGGTACACAGTCTGTAAATTCAAATCCTGGTTTGGCTGAGCTTTTTATTCAAGCCCAAAAATGCAAAAAAAAAGTCAGAATCAGCATGAAAAGACAAAGCTGAGTCAGAAAATGGATGCTCATTTCAGTCAGGAATATCAAATACATTCTAGTGTATTGATATATTTACTGGCAGGGTGGGCAGGCCCTGGCACAGGGTGGAATTCCCAGATTTGCTGTGGCTGCCCCTGGATCCCTGGCAGTGCCCAAGGCCAGGTTGGACACTGGGGCTGGGAACAGCCTGGGACAGTGGGAGGTGTCCCTGCCATGGCAGGGGTGGGATGAGATGTTCTTTAAGGTCCTTCCAACACAAACCACTCTGGAATTCTATGCTTCATGATCACTTTCAAGTCAATTTAATAAAAAAACCCCAAACCAACAAATAGTTTCTTCCTAGGAGATGGGTATTAATGTCCAAATTTAATTCACAGATTAATCATTCCCTCCTTACCTATTCATAACAATTGAGGAACTGCTTCTGCCAAATTCCAAAAAAACTGCACCTCCAGGAGTTCAGATTGCTTTGCTTGTGGAGTTCTGAGCAAACAGGATAATTGTTTCACTAAAAGATGTGCTAAGTTCCTGGCAAATGGGAGTGCTCACTAACCTCAATTCTCACAGTTTCTGAGAAAATTAGTGCCAGTTAGGTATCCAGGCAAATTCTTTCTGAAAAATCCTTTCTGTTCCGTAGTTAGACTGAGGCTGTGTGGTGTTCAGCAGCAGCAGAAGCTTATATAAGTTTATAAAGCGTGCTGGGCCATATGGTCCTATCCTTTTAGAAAGAGAGGTCTCCACTACATGAAGTTCTGTCTCAAAACTGGTGGCACGTATCTTGCAGATTTCTCTGCAGCAGCTGATGTTGCTGGGAAGCTGAAAATGCCCACTTTTAGTGTGCTGGGAAATAACAGGTGTGGTGGGGGTGTTCATTGTACCTAATTACAGGCACCCAGCATTGCTGCTTGGTCTTCTCATGCTAGCCTGCAGTTCCTGGGGAAAGGCTTCTCTCAGGTGATCCAGAGTGATTAAGTCAGGGTTTGACCCGGAACTGTTCCCTGAAATAATCTTTCCCACTTTACAAAAGACAACCAACTTCCAAAACTAATCCCTCTTGTTAGTCTGATTTTCTTTTCATGCTCCAGGGAAAACTGAGAGTGTAGCAATATCCTGCTACCCATAGCTGGGCATGGAAATATTTAATTTTCCTTTGAGAAATGTGGTTGTCTTCAGGTCTTATTATGCAGCGGAATAAACCCAAGTTTCTTCAATTATTTTGGGGAAGAAAAGAAAAAAAAATGTGTCTGGTGGCATGCAGAATAACCAGGGTTCACCTTCTCCACTGTATGTGGTCTGGGTAGATGTGAGAATTCCCTTCCTCTGGGATATTTTGGAAGGAGGAGATGCATCTTTCTCGTGGTGTCCTCCCTTTTACCTCCTTTCTATCCCCAGCTCCCTTTCTGGACCGGAGATACGTAGGCTGAGGAACACGTGTGATTGCTGAAAGCACTGCATGCCTGAAAACGTCCCGGTTTTTCACACATTTGACAAAAAAAAAAAAAAAAAAAACACCACTTCCAAAACCTGAAATACTCCAACCTGCTCAATTCTGACATCAATATTTAAATATTCAAGGCAGAATGTCCCACTTTTCAGAGGTAGTGAACAACCCAAAATTCAGGCTAAGCGAAGTACCAAATATTCTTTATTTGGGCACATCTAGAAAACTGAAGCCTGGCAGTTCACTTGTCTTGAAGGGGAAAAAATAATATATGAGTGTTGTTAAATACAAGAAATCACCAGGTATAGCAAACTACTGTAGGGCCTAATTGCTAAATAACAGGACTCTTAGTTTATAAAAACAGTTTTAAAACATAAAGACTGTTTTTATTCCATTCACATTAAGATATTTTATGGTTTTACATCTCAAGACATTTAAAACAGCTTTTATTATGCCAGCATAGTGTTAATGCCATTAGTTTCATCTATTCCTACTTGTTACTCAACTCTCCCCCAGCTTAAACCCCTGTGAGTGGGAAAATGTATGAGGCATTATATATGAAATGTCTAATAACTGTGTCTACAGAGAGAGACAATAAATAGCATTTTGATGGAGAGTAAAAGAATATTTTGAAGAGACAGGCTTATGAAATGAGTGGGAGTGGAGACTCACGATCATATTTGATTCTTCTGAGGTTATGACTGCATTAATTTTTTACTTTTAAAGAGGCAGGAATGGTGCTGCAGGCTGTAAGTGAATTAACCTCTGTAATCATTTCCCTAATGGAAAGTGCTGAGCAAGGTTGCTGCAATTTTGATCATTAGAATGGAACCAGTAGAGGTGTTAACAGGTCATCTGTCTGTCATTTAAAACGAGCAGAACAACCCAAAGTGATAAGGCTACAATGAGGCCACATCATTACTTTATTTTCCCACAAGGAGTAGGCAGAAGCTGTTCTGATTCATGAGCAGAAAAAGCAAAAACATCTCCCTACCTCGTATCTAATTTGTAGATTTATTGAGAAGTCAAAACTGTTCATGGTAGCAAACTGATAAACAAAAATCTTCCATGAATCCTGATTAAAAGGTGAACCAATTAGTTTTCCTTAATGGGATTCTGCTTTACAACAAAACCACAGCTGGTTTATTTCAAAAGATGTGAGCATGGAGCCTGAACAATACTAGGAGCAGAAAGAAATTCTGGCTGCCACACGAATTTTTTAATCCTAGGTCTTCTTGAAGGAACTAGAAAAGCAAAATGTAGTGATAGGAAGAAATTTAGAATTACTCAAATGTGATTATTTGTATTCCCAGACCTGCTGCACTCTTGCAGGACAGATAATCAAGCTTCTGGGCAGCACTTGCCCATTAAAAGTATCAATATATCAAAATGTAAGTTCCAAACCACGAGGAACTGGATCTGTTTTCTCACAAAAAACACTGAATTTTACACTTTTTGTGGCCTAGGATGTGAAATTTAAAATCACACCCTGACCTTAATTGCTACGCAGCTGTGTTTTTTCTTGTGCTTGGATAGAACTGTGGAATCACAGAATGATTTGGGTCGGAAGGGACTTTAAAGACCATTTCTTTCCAATCCCCCTGCCATGGGCAGGGACACCCAGGTCACTCCATTGGCATCATGTGTACAATCTAATGCCATTTGGTCCCTTATCTCTTATCAAACTTGTTCCAAACCATGCACTGCTGCACAGAATAAACTCTGTGGGTAGCTGTAAACCCAGGTATCTACATGTGCTGCTTTTGATGATGAACACAATTAATCCAGAAAGTACTTAAAATGCAAAATTATTTGCTCTTAAAGACAGGGATATCCACTGATAGAGCACTTCTTAAATAGAAAAAAAAAAACCACAACAAAATAAGTGGGAAAATAACATAAAATAAGAGTCAACACAAATTTCAATTGCCTGGTATAAAATGTCATTATGACTTCAGTACTGGAGTTTTTCAGTTATTGATCAGGAATGACACTGGCAGTGGAGACTGTGGATGCGGCCATGTATTCCCATCAAAGTCATGGCACATTCCTGCTTTCACTATGATTTTACTGGGATAAAAATGTTCCATCTGCAACAGGGACACCGGGAGTCACACACTCCACTGATGAAGATCAATAGCTGCAGCATTTTATTCATTGCTTCAGCATGGGCATTTCTTATTCTGGCTTGGAAATACCTCCAGGTCCATTTCCTTGGTCTGTAAACTGCTTTTTACACAGCTCCTGTTTGGCTGGAGCTGGCTTCAGGGCCTGGAAACAACCAGCACAGTTGGCATTTCCTCTGCTTTACAAATGTGTTCTGCAGAAGAAACATTTCCTCTGTGCCTGGAATTTTACAGAACTGCCACAGTGAGGGTTGTAACTACTGTTTTGCTTCATCTCTGGGAGAAATACAACCTTTCTGATACGTGCTTATTAGCTTCATTACACAAATAATATTTCTTGTGTGCACAGGAGATAAAACTTTGACAGCTGAGTCACGGAGACTGAGCACACCGCCGTATTCTGCATTTGTGACAGGCAGCCCTAGGAGAAAACAATGCCTTTGGTGACAGGTTCTTGCTATCGTTGGGACATAGAATTCCTAACACATGTTTTATTCAGGCAAGCCATTAAGTTTGATAGTAAATAATTGGCCATTTCTTCTCTGGTGGAGCAGCCATCAGAGCACACTCAGCTCAGGAGGGAAAGTGATTTACATGCTGTGAATTAGAATTTGGTGAAACGCAGAACTGTGGCAGGGCTATGAAAAACAGCACTTAATTCCCCTAAAATGGACTTTCCAATGGTCACCTTGACCAGGATGTCTGTCCCTTGGAGCTACTGAAGTCACAGTACACAAAGAAGCAGGGAACAGAGTCAAACCAAGTGATTCATCTCAGCAAGTTCTTTCAGAACAAATAAATTCAGGAGAATAATGCACTCATTCCCACCTCCCAGCAAGCACTCATGACTCATGTGTAGAAATAGAAAAAACCAAATAATCGAATCTAGACTGGGAGGTCACTGGAATAATATCTAGCATTTATAAAGTATGTAGGATAATGACATAGATTTCTGATTTTGTTCTCTCCAAGTGAGGGCTTAGCAAAGCACAAGATAAGAAACCTTCCCATCATGTGCACATAAACATACAAAAGTACAACAGAAGAATCTGGTTATGAGGACATGAGAAAAGTAGCCAAATTCCAAGAAGAGTTGATGTTGCTTGGCATGGAGCTGTTTCAAAAGATTTCCTGAAAAAATCATCTGAAAGTTATTGACAGCCCTTGTTTCAATGGCTCGTCACACATCCAGGTAAAATTACACTTAGAGATGACAAGAATCATGGAATCATGGGATCATAGGATCACAGAATGATTTGGGTTGGAAGGGACCTTAAATCCCACCCAGTGCCAGCCCTGCCATGGCAGGGACACCTTCCACTGTCCCAGGCTGCTCCCAGCCCCAGTGTCCAACCTGGAACTGAACATTCCAGGGATCCAGGGGCAGCCACAGCAAATCTGGCAATTCCATCCCAGCCCCTGCCCACCCTGCCAGGGAACAATTCCTAATTCCCAGTATCCCATCCAGCCCTGCCCTCTGGCAGTGGGAAGCCATTCCCTGTGTCCTGTCCCTCCATCCCTTGGCAATTGTCTCTCTCCATCTTTGCTGTCAGCTTCATTTCATCCAGCTCTCTGGACATGCCACAGAACAAATATTAGCACCAAAATCTCTACATGGATACAATTTCTTTCACCTCATCTATTAATGCACCTCATGGAAATTACAGTCAGTCTTTACAGTTTGGTGTTCACTGGCACTACTTTAACTTCAATGACTGATTAACCTTTCTGAAGAAAAAGAGCCCTCTTTGAAGATGCAACACTCTCCATCTAAAGTGAGATCAAATCCATTCGACACTCCCACTCACACTGCTCTCAAAGAGAACCAGGGAAGAGAGGACAAAATATAATACAGAAACATTTCCAGACATTTCTTAAACAAGGTGAGGTAATAGAAAACGCCAAATCTTAAAAAAAATACTTTGCATATCACTTTTAATAGCAGCTTTCTCTTCTGTGTGTGTTCTCCTCTCAGATCTCTTCTTTCCAAAATAGGAAAAGGAAAAAAGGAAATATTGGTCTCCTGTCTTGCTGGATGCCCCTCAGAAGTGCTACGGTGAGTCTTAAATCCCCCTAAAACAGAGGTCAGAGTAAAACAGTGAAGGAGAGCTGAGGTTAAAACAGAAATCAGGTGGAGAAGGGAACTGGAGGAGTCTCACCACATGGCAATGCCCCATTCTACAGGAGGAGGAGCTGGGGAACACTTTTAACTCAGTTCTGCCCCGGGAGCAGCCAGGCATCATCACCACCCCAGCTAGAGCTGCCCTGGGGTCAGAGCTGTGGGGGTTAAAGCCCAGTATCTCCTGTATTTCTGATGGATAACTTGGAAGCTGACTGGTTGCTGTTTCTGGGAATCTTGCTGCCCCTCAGAAATCAAAGGAATGGATGCAGTGTAATATTAACCAAGATTTCCTGCTTGTATCAGCATATCAAAATATAAAATATTATAAATCTGGAAGTCATAGACTGCAGAAACTCATCATAGTAAATCAGTGGGTAAATATCACCTGGACAGGAACATGAACCTTTAATACAATTCATGTTTGAGAGCACAGCATCCCCATTCCCCTCCACATCACCTCACCACAGCCTCATGTTTCCATCCCCAGCATAAACATCATTTCTGTTGTAAACTTCCATTTACAGAGTCAAAAAAAATCCCAGAATCATCAGGGTTGGAAAAGCCCTTCGGGATCATCCAGTCCCACTGTTACCCCAGCACCACCATCATCACCCCAAACCATGTCCCCAAGGCCACATCCAGACACTTCTTGCACACTTCCAGAGATGGCAACCGGCATTCCTCTGTCCTGGAGATCTTCCTCCTCCTCCTCTTCATGTTCCTTCTCCTCTGTTCACAACAGGCAGGACCAAAAGCCCTGATTTCCCCTCTGGCTCCCAGCAGCCAGCACTGGGATGCTGTGGTATCATCAAGGACTAAGAGCTCAGCAGAGCTGACACTCAGTTTGCCCAGCCTTAGGAGTGTTTGAAAGAAATGATATCCAGAGGAAGGCTTGCAAAAACCTCCTTGATGTTTAAAATGAGATAGAGAGTGAAAACAATAAATAATTCGATTTTATGTTCATAACGCTCAGAGAAGCTGTGGATCCCAATCCCTGGAAGTGCCCAAGGCCAGGTTGGACACTGGGGCTGGAGCAGCCTGGGACAATGGGAGGTGTCCCTGCCATGGCAGGGCTGGCACTGGATGGGATTTAAGGTCCCTTCCAACCCAAATCATTCCCCGACTCCATGGTTCTGGGGTATTTGTACAGTGAAGGGGAGGATAGTACTAAAGAACCAGTAATTTTAATGCCTATTTCCAGACTTTTAGACAGTTAGATCGGCAAGATATTTTAAATAACCCCCGAAAATGGACTTGAGCATGCACTCCCCAACAAAAAGAAGCAAAGGGAGAGTCAGCAGAAGCCTTTCCTTGGGTACCACTCCGAGTGTTCTTGGTGTTGCCCTGACAACCAAGCAGCTCCTGGCTCGTGGGCAACTGCTGCTGATACAATAACTTTTAAGTTCCTCATTAGAACATTATTATTGTTATATGACTCAAAAAAAAAAAAAAAAAAGCTGAAGGAACAGCCATGTCAAATTTAGCAGAGGCACCCAGGTAAGGAACACTCAGGATGTCTGACTTTTAAATAGCTCCTAATGACTGGGGCACAGCCTAATTTTAGAGCACTGTCAATCAGCCAAAAGAGCCATAGCTGCTTTGATTGCTTGGTGGTGTAGACAGATGCTGGGATGTGAACTCCCCGTTTGGGCTTCTGAGCCTGGGACATCTCCTCTGCAGCTAATCCCCTTTATTTTCTGAGGATATAGGGTAATATTCCTGCTACAGATCCCAGTGGCTGCATTTACTTTTTTTTACAGAGCTTTAAAAACTCACTTGGATTTAAAGTCTTAAACAAAACGATCCCCCCCAAGAATCCAGAAGGGAATTTTTTAAACTATGAGACAAAAACCAAAATGAAAGTCTAGATTGTTCCAAGGTACTAAAACACTGAAATTCAGTCTTCACCTTTTCCTTTGCCCATCAAAAAGCTTTTTCATTAAATTAGAAGTTTAGTCATTGTTGTCTTCTGGTCATCTAGGAGAGCACAGTTATTCTGAGTGTTTATCCCAGGTGGAAATGTTTCCAAAAAAGCGCCTAAAAGTCTAGATACAATCTGCAAACAGCCCAAACAATGCTGCTTGTGTTCCTTTGACTGTCACCCAGGTCTCCCTGCTGTGTCCCCTTCCCCACCCATGAAAAAGTGTGAGCCAGTAATCAAAACACCTCTGGGACATGTTATGTTCCCAATTTCTCCAGTGTAAACCTACAGCCATTCCAATTCCCCCCCTCCATTTTAGAGAATTGCACATTTATACCTTTGTACCAGAGCAGATTTTGGTTTCTGTGTGCTTCTAGCCAGCTCTGGCCAAATTATTTTTTGAAGGCAGAGGCCCTCCATCAGTGCAACCCATCCCCAGGTCCTGATTTATAATGTGCAGGACAGACTCTGGGCCAGGAGGAGCAGGCAGGAATCAGCTGTGGCAGGATGTCTCTGTTCACATGTGATCCTCCTCTGGCTTTTGGCACAGCCAGCGAGTGGCTGCCTTTACATCTCCACAAGTTTTAATCTTCAGGTGTTGTGCGTGAAAAAGGTTTCCTTTCCCTGTCGCCCTCTCCCAAGTCCCCTCTTTAGCACAGCCTGTGCTCGTCAGCATGCAGGCAGATATTGGCTTGTCATTCTAGCTCCTGTTTGTATTCCTCATGTTATTAACAGCTGCACTGTGTATCAAATAGAAGCTTTCATGGATCAGGCAACAGAAGAGACAGATAAAATGGTCATTTAATTGTCACTTTGAAGCTCGATTGCTACACACTTGATTTAGAAACTAATGGGTGTGTTAATACTGCAGATAGGCAAGGCTGAGGGAGCTGGGGCTGCTCAGCCTGGAGAGGAGCCCCAGCTGGGAGGGGCTGAGCCCTGCCCGTCCCTGGTGTCTGTCTGTCCCTGGCTGTCTGTCCCTGGCTGTCCCTGGCTGTCCCTGTCTGTCTGTCCCCGTGTGCAGGGAGGGCAGAGCAGTCCCAGGCTCTGCTCCAGGGCCCAGCAATGGCCCCAGAGCCACGGGCAGGGACTGAGCCCAGCAATTCCCCCTGCACAGGAGGCACAACTTCTGCCCTGGGCAGTGCCCAGCCCTGAGCAGAGCCCAGAGAGGGGCTGGAGTCTCCTCCCTGGGGATATTCCAGAGCCACCTGGACACAGCCCTGTGCCCTGTGCTCTGGGATGGCCCTGCTGGAGCAGGGAGGTGACACCAGTGACACACTCTGGTCCCTTCCAGCCTGACCATTCTGTGATGATGTGAAGACCAAAAACTCTCATTCTTTTCAATTTGAAGCAAGCCTTACAAAAACTGTCCTTTGTGACATGTTCATCCAAACATTATCCATCAAATCACCCTGTTATTAGAAGGCTCTTGGCCGAAAAACACAGAAATAATCTTCTGGTGAGTTTTAGCTGGGCAGACATTGCAGTGAGAGCACACTTCAGAGTTCAGTCTGCAATCTGTCCATATGAGAAATCAATTATTTCATAGGATCCTAGGGAGAGTTGCTGGGGGAAAAATGTCCTCAGTAGCTGTTCAGGTTCTTACACAGCCACTCTGTGGAGTGACAGACTGATTGCAGCCTCTTTTCACCTTCAGTGCACATGAGGTTTGGGGCCACAGGATCTACACACCTGTGGTGCTTACGGAAGGTGCCCTCACTCTCTGGGGCATGAGATTCCACCATAAAGCCAAAAGAGGAAACCAGGCCCAAAGCAGTAATTGCAAGGATCATCAGGACAATGATAGGCTGAAAGAAGAAATAATCACATCTCCGCTCACATCTTATTGAAGTAAATACTTGGTGCTGTAAATTCTCATACCTCTGTGTAAACTGGACATGATCACGAAGGAAGGATAAATCCAAATACCCAGACAGAATTATCTCTTCACTGGCTCCTAGGCAAGCAAAACCTGAGAATGAAATACTCACAGCCATTAAATTACAAATATATTTTAAATAAGTGCTGCAAAAATGCTGCCCTGATTGAAAAATGAAGTGGTGTAATTGGTTCTGTTGGCAGCCTAATTTTGAACCATGTACAATTCACACATTAAACTTCTTTTAGAGCTGAAGTTCCCAGTGTATTATAAAATGATAAAAGACAATGTTGCCTGATGATGTGTGTGTTCACTGCAATGATGTGGTACTAATGAGAGGTGCTTTTCAACTCAAAAATAAAAACACTCCATTGGCTCACAGAATTCCAGAATGGTTTGGGTTAGAGGGGACCCCAAAGATCAGCCAGTTCCAATCCCCTGCATTGGGCAGGGATATCTTAAATTAGATCAGGTTGCTCAAGTTCCATGAGGAACTGTTCTGTGCATCCCCAGAAAATCTTGGTCCCCTTTTCAAAGGTGATCAATCCCCTGCATTCAGCACCTCAAAATCACCTTGGACCTCCAGCTTCCTGTAGCAATCCTGCTCTTCCAACTCGGTGGCATTTCCTCCAGAAGGATGAAGGCCCATTTCTTCCACCTTTCACTCACAATCATGTGCAGACAGCAGCACACACCTTCAAAATGGGTTTGTTTAACAATTTGTTACCAAAGTACTGCAAAAAGACAGTCAGAAGAAACCAAGGAAAGCATCTGAACACTGTGGCAGTGGTGGTGTAGGGACTTTGACAGACTAGGCTGATAAAAACATAGAGAAACACGAAAGAAAAAAGAAAGGATGAAGTTTCAGCTTCAAAATAGTTCAAATAAAGTTGCTTTTAAGTGCAAACGACCAAATCTGTTGAGCACATAATTCCTTTTCAGCTTAGAACTTTAAGCGTAACCTTAAAGCTAGACACAAATTTAATTGCTTTGCTCAGACAGAACCCTTGAGAGCTGTTCACCCAAATGTGAAGTGTAAAACAGAGTTTAATAGACACATTTTCAGGCTCTCCTAATTGTGGTTGCCATAATTCAGTTTTCTCTTAATAACATGCAATGACATTTTCACATCAACGCTCATCCTACAGCTTTCAAGAAAAGCAGACACTACCAACAAAATAACTTAAAAATCACTGTCCTGCTCAAAGAAAGGTGCAGTTTGGAGGCAGAGTTATTATTATCATCACCCCCATTATCCTTACTGCTATTTTTATTAATGAAAGAGCAGATATAATCAGGAAAAAAAATCCCAAAACCAAAACACTTTCAAATATAAACTCTTCTTCCCTCAAATTATTATTTCCAGAGCAAGGGGAGAGATATTGTGATTCATTACAGAAAAAGGATTGGATGGTGGCAGGACCAAGGCCACCTGCAAAGACAGTATGAAGTAAAATACCAGGAGAAAGGGAATCTTTCTTTTTTTCAGTGCAGGACTCTGCTGAAGAAGCTGCATCTTGGAGGCAGAGGATGCAAAAGCAAACTTTGTGCTTTTGAATCTTAGCCTGTCATCTTCTTCACTTTAATCTCCACAGAGCAGAATGTGAGGAGGAATTCTAAGAATTTCTAATAGAGACAAATAATTAATGTTCCTTGCACAAATCGATTGCCCTCTATGCAGTCCTTGTTTCTCTTTGTGCATTTCTGAACTAGTAATAGTTAATCCCCAGCCCAGAATTCCCTCGTGTCCTAATTCTTCTCTGTTCCTTTTCAGTTAGAGATGCCAAGGTGCATAAAATCAGATGTGTCTGCAATTAACTCCTGTTGAAGTACAAATGTTTGTACTCTTTGCTTACTGCCCAGTTCACCCCATCAAAGCAACGATCACCAAAATAAATCAAGAGACTCTAAATCCTACACACACGTGTGTGTAAATCTGTGCACGCAGGGTGATAGAGCTGTGCTGAGCTTGTTCTGTGCAAACAGATGAATGGACAAATCCAGAGCTGGACCTTGATAAAGCTGTGTTCAGTGTGGGTTCCTAAAAGAGCCCCAGGTGTGTTCCCTACCTGACACATCTACCAGCTCAGCCTTTTAACCACTTCTGTGCTGTCACAGAATGCAGCAGTTCCTGCTGTGCTTGGCACAACTTCTGTGAGATGTTCTCAGTCAGACCAGCTGAGAAACAGAATCCCAGAATCCCTGATGTTGGAAAAGTCCTCCCAGCCCACGGAGTCCCACCTTGTCCCCAGCCCAGAGCACTGAGTGCCACGTCCAGGTGACACCTGCAGGGATGGGCACTGCAAACCTCCCTGGGCAGCTCTTCCCAATCCCTGAGCACCCTTTCCATGGGGAAATTCCTGCTGCTGTCCCAGCTGAGCCTGCCCTGGCCCAGCCTGAGGCCGTTCCCTCTGCTCCTGTCCCTGTTCCCTGGAGCAGAGCCCGACCCCCCCTCCCTGCCCCTCCTGTCAGGGAGTTGTGCAGAGCCACAAGGTCCCCCCTGAGCCTCCTTTTCTCCAGGCTCAGCCCCTTTCCCAGCTCCCTCAGCCCCTCCTGGGGCTCCAGCCCCTTCCCCAGCTCCGTTCCCTGCCCTGGACACGCTCCAGCCCCTCCAGGGCTCTCCTGCAGGAGCCACAACTGGACACAGCCCTCGAGGGTCTCTCAGTGCCAGCACAGAGGGACAATCCCTGCCCTGCTCCTGCTGGACACACAATTCCTCATCCAGCCCAGCTGCCAGTGGCCTCTTGCCCACCTGGGCACCCCTGGGCTCGTGTCCAGCCCCTGTCACCAGCACCCCCAGGGCTTTGCCAGCCTTTCCAGCCCCTCTGCCCAGCCTGGAGCTCCACGGGGTTGGTGTGACCCAAGGAAAGGACCTGGCCCATCCATCCAGCCTGTCCAGATCCCTGTGCTGTGCCTTCCTACACTCCAAGGATCTTCTCGGTCCATTTTTGCCAAAGGTTGTTAAATGCAGAAGCAGCTTCTGAGGTTTGGACAAAATCTGTCTGGGATTTTCTGGTGCTCTGTCTCACTGACATTACCAACACTTGTGGGGCCCCTTCATTCATGTGAGAATAAAAAAAAAAAAATCCTCTCACACACAAATGAATTCTAATGTCCAAGTTTAGAGACTGTTCCCTGCTTCTTTTGTGCATACTTACGTTTTTTTGGGGATAGCATATTTGTCACAACCAGCTCTAGTGCTCCCTAGGCAAGGAGAAAATAACCCACTTCTATTTCAGACTTTGCAGCTCTGTAGCTGCTTGAAGGCATAAGGGCATGCACTGGGGAATTACAGCCTTTAAATATATATATTTACACACACACATATATATACATATATACACATATATACGTGTCTATATATATTAAATATACAGGGGAGTACAGTTAAACTGAATTATTAAAATGTGCTGCAACTTCATGAAAACCCAAATCTTTCTCCAGCTTCCCTGAAGTCGAGGCAGACACCAAGTCTCCAAACGTCATGGGCTCCTGGGACATATCAATTATAAATTTGCAACTTTCCCCTACTGTGCAATGACACTGAACATCACTTGAGGATCTCTCCTTGCACAGAACAAGATGTAAATTATTGTCATTCAATTAAGAAGTCAGAGAGGATTTTTGGGCATCAGGAAGTTCAGGTTAAACAAAGGCTGTCCTCATATTTTATATCTTGTCTTTATATTGTCTATATCTTGTCTTTATATCTTGTCTTTATATTCCTGTCCTCATATTTTGTATCTTCTCCTCATATGTTTGTGGTGGAAAGACTCTGGCCCAGTCCCTACAGCCAAGCCTTGTGTGATCCTTTGCAGAAAAGAGGATTTAAACAGACCCTAAACTGGCTGATTTTGCACTGCTCTTCCCAGTTGACAAGGATGAAATTTAATGTGCTCTAATTAGTGTGAAATGATGGGAGCCTGAAATTATCTTCACCCTGTAATTGAGAACCTGGTAGTGATTTGTACCTAACCCACACATTAGCTACTGAGACCTATATTCAGACTTCTCCTTTTAGACATCTTAAGTGTAGCATTGCAGCACCCAAAATTTAGGCTTCTCACCCCACAAGTGTGATTCAAACTATCTAAGTTAGAAACTTATGTGATCCTGGAAAAACAGGGAGTCAGGTGCTTCCCAAATCCTTTGGAGAGCAGTTCAGGAATCCTGGATTGAGAGTGCAGTGTCTGCACTTTCTTGTAAGGTGGTTCCATGGCCTCACAGGGGAAATCTTGCACTTCAAAAAACCAAGTTCTCCTCTGGCATGGGGGCAGCAGATGACTTTTCTGGTTTGGTTTTTGGACAGGGTAATTGCCAGGTAAATTCTGTCAGCTGCCCTCAGTCTCCCACTGGCAGGAGAGTGTTTTTCCTCCACGCAGGACAATGCCTGCTTGTCCCTCTGTTCCTGGTGTCAGGCCATCGAGTGATCTTGGCTATATGGCACATTTTGGGCTTGGTGATCAGGATTTTACACCTGGGAGGAGTATTTCACCTGCTTTTTTCACTTGCTCTTGAAGGCCAAGTCCACACTCACAGCTGCCTGGATTCCCTCCCTCTGACTTCGTGGAGCACAGGACTCTGCCAACACCTCTGAATCCTGCTGGATTACACCACTGCCCTTCTCTCTTCCATCAGTGTGCCTGTTTTTCACACCAGCTTGAAGAAAACAAAATTATTTGGCTGTTAATCTCAAAGCTTTACATTCAGAGCCAGTTTTGCTCATTGCCAGGCCATGTCTGCTGCGTGGAACCTCAGCTCTGGATATGCCAGAGTCTCGGGAAGGGTATCCAAGTCTTTTTTAGTAAGACTTGTGGTTAGATTTATTAAAAAAAATACATCAATTCTGTCAACTCCAGTGCTGCAAGTGCTTTACTTACAGGAATAGAGATAAACACATGCTTAAATCCTTTGCTAAATTGGTGTCCCAGAGAGGAAGAGGATTAAGACTCATGTTCATTGATTGCATGTGATTTTAAACTCTATGTAGGTTCTCCTGAACTTTCTCATTAGGAAGCACAGGAGGCCATTCACTTTGAAGAGCACTCTTTATTTTATTTCTTTTTCATTCTATCACAATGGAGATTTGTTTCTTCAGTCAACCCATGACTTCGTGCCTGAACATCTGCACAGACTCCACTCAGATTTTTCCATCTTTGAACTAGCTGGTTTTCCATTTCCTTCAGGGGTAAATACACCACTGAAGTCCAACCTGGGGTGAAATTTAGGAAATTAGGAACCTTTGAAGGTCTCAGCTAAGGCAGTTTGTGTTCACACTGCTCCTTGGGTGGAAAGTGGAATCCTGAGCTGTCCAAGGTATTCCAGGGCCACAGCACTGAGGATAATTGAGTGTAATTGCAATGGTTAAAATGCCGACTTAGCCATTCCTAATTGAATATGCAAATTAACAAACCTACATTACCATCTCAGCAATGTGTGATTCTGTACCCACTAGTGTTTATTTGCAGTTTGAACAGTTTGTTTCTGAGAGAATATGAAAAAGAAATAATCTTTCAAGCTTGTCCATTAAATTATTCTACCAGCTGTCACCTTATTAAAAAGCCTGCAGTTATTAATAAAACTACTTTAAAGCACTCACCAGCAACTGCAAATTTAAGGAGAAGCTCCCTTTCCCCAAGGCTTTCTTGGAAAGGTTCTAAAATTCAGTGACAACCTCAAATCCGTCTCTCTGCTCCTGCCAATATTCCTGCACGCAACACAGCAGAACCTAACAGGGATAGAAATGCAGATTTTCAGACCTGAAGGTGAGGAGGAACAAGATGGATTTGTTCTGAGATAAAAGCTGCCAAAACTCAGTAAAAAATTCTGACAAAAGCTAAAAAATTCTAAATAAACATTTGTCTTCTTGTGCATTTTTAAACAAATGGTGTTAACTAAGAAATAAACCAGAAAGAAATAAAGAACATTATTTATAGGAGATGAAGGAAATGAAAGAGAATTGTAAAGCAGAAGGTGTAGCCACCTCTTGTGCACCATAGTGCAAAATATCAAGATTTATCTGAAAATGTAATTTTAGGTCAAGTAGAGTCAAGACAGTAAAAATTTATTGCCAGCCTCCATCATCAAAGATCCTGAGACAAAGAAAAAAAAACAAGAAGAAAATTTTACACAACCAACAAAAATGACAACAGAAATCCCTTCTCATACACACAGGCAAACAAAAATAACTCAGAAATAAGTTATGACGTTAAACTCATTAATTCTGTGTCAGAAATAGAGAGGAATTGTGACACCAGGCTGGGAAGTTGAGACAATTTAAGGTGCTGGGCACTTGTCAAAGCCCTGCTGGTGTGGATTTTGCTAACTCTGCACATGGAAGTGATGGGGTCACTATCCAGAGCTCATCCAACTGGAACTGGCTCCATTCCTGTCCATTTGTTCAGAGCAGGAAACAGAAATGAAACTACTGCTGGATGTGAGCCAGGACTATTTCAAGTGTGGGGCAAATGAGGTAAAAACCAAAGTGAGACCCAGAACAGAAGTGCTGTGGAAAGCCTCAAAATGGGGAAAGGAGACAAAATTTCACTTTGCACCACCGCTATCAGAAAGGAGGGGAAAAGCTGCTACACTTCTCCTATTTCTGAACTGGGAAAGCAGATTCTTGTGATCACAGTCACCGTGATTCTCTCCAGTAAAAAAAAAAAATAAAAAAAAAAAAATTAAAAAAAAATTAAAAAAAAATACCACAGCATTTCCTTGAAGGGAGCAAGAAAGAAAGGAGAGGAAGTAGAGAGCGTTAGCACAGAAAATGTTTTTCTTCAGATGTCTCCGTGATTTTTGCCAGTGAAAAGAAAAATGTCTTTCCTCATCCCAAGTGAGCAGTTCATCATGTCCATGTGGGAATAAAGACAGTCCATCCATCAGCAGGCAGAGTGTTCATCTGTGTTTTCCACTAGACAGTGACAAATTTTTATTTGGTTTTATTTCAGCATCCTGGTCATCCTTCACTTCTTACTAAACTCATTGTGAAGTTGAAACTGCATTCAGCTCCTGCTGAACAGGGCAAACAGCACTTCCAATCCTGTAAAAGCTGACAGCATTCTTGTTCCACCACTGCTTCCATCACTTTCCATAAAGAAAAGTGGCACCACCAGGCTGGCATCAAAAAAGGGTGTTCCATGTGGAAAACCAAACAGCAACAAAGGCATTCCATCCCACAGGGAACGTCTTTGGGTTTGTTGTTTTTTTTTTTTTTTTAACCACCAGCAGACTTGTCATGCTTGTCATCTGGATTCCTTCTTCCAGCCTTATGTCAGATCTTTGCTCTCCATTTCCAACCAATTCCCACCAAAACTCAGCGTGGTGCTCTCACACTGTTGCCCATCTCGTCGCAGCAATTTGATTCAGTGCTTTTAGAAACCACAAGGGTTCTGTGCTGTCCTACCTGCAAAAGTCTGAGATTCCTACTGACTGTCCCTGAACCATGAATCCACAGGAGAAATAACACTCCTTTTCCTCACACTCAGTCCAGAGAACAACAAAAATATTTGCAAGAAATATTTAAGGGTAACCACAAGTCTGGAAACAGAATGAAAATCAAAACAAATCTGTATTTTGAGAGTAATATTGATATTAAAAATGTCTCGTTTGCAGCATCACTGGCACCTTTAGACTCAACCAACATAACTTTACTCAGTATTCAGTTCAGTCCTGGGAAAAATGAAGGAAAATCATTGTTTACATCTTTGTATTTTGTAAATTCTTACCTTGATACACTGCAAATATTTGAGCTCAATTAACTCTATTTTCTTTGCATGGTAATTCCGCTTGTTTGTCTCCAACCACTTCCTCCAATTTTAAATAGATTGATAAATGAAGAGAGTGGTGTCTGACAACCATTAAGCACTAATTGCTCATTTGCAGCACGGATCAACAACATTCAAATTCAGTCAGATCAGAGGGTGAAAGAGCTGCCAGGAAAAATGCAACAAGAAAACAAAAACCAACAAAAAAAACCCCCACCAAACCTCCCTGGGCAGCTCTTCCCAATCCCTGAGCACCCCTTCCATGGTGCACAGAGGGACAATCCCTGCCCTGCTCCTGCTGGACACACAATTCCTCATCCAGGCCAGACCCAAAGAGATGGGAGAATGGAGATGAAACCTCTTGGCTGTGGTTTGCATTTGTGCTGGAATCAGCGTTGATAATTCAGGGATGTTTTTCTGGGCAGCACTTGCAGAGAGCTGAGACCTTTTCTGCCTCTCACCCCACTCCATCCTGCGAGGTGCACACAGCTTGGGAGGGGCCATAGCTGACCCCAAATGACCCAAGGGATGTCCCACAGCAGATGGCATCATGCTCAGAGTCTGGAGATGGGAGAAGAAGGAAGTTGAGTGTTTGGGGTGATGGTGTTTGTCTCCCCAGTCACTGTTAAATGTGATGGAACCTGGCTGTTTGGGGCTGGTTGAACACCTGCCTGCCCTGGGGAATGGATTCTGGGACTTGCTTGGCTTGTGTGTGTGGCTTTTTCTTTACCTAATAAACTGTCTTTACCTCAACCCACAAATTCTTTCCCCTTTATTCTCCAGTTCTCTCCCCAGTCCCACTGGTGAGACTGAGCCAGGGCTGGTTGGGGTCAGTTGCTGGCTGGAGTTCAACCCCACTCAAAACAACATCTTACAAGGCCATGTCTCAGTAATTTTGCAGGAAAAAAACCCAAAACATTACAGTTGAGACTGTTGGCCCACAAAGCCAACAGAACATAGAACTTTGCTCATGTGCTGCTTTAATAGATGTTAAAATGATACAGAAATATGTGAATCAGTGAAAAGTATATATTTTCCTACTAAACCTTTTCAGTGGCAGAGAATCTGTCACTCTGGAAAACTGAAACGATTAGGTTTTCAATAGGCCACTAGAGAATTTTTAATACACACAGATTATCTTTTTCAAAATGGCAAATCTAAAATTAGGCTTTTAAGCTCTCATACACGGGGTTTTCAAAAATAGTGGTGTGATTTAATACTCTCGTGAGGTTCAAAATACATTCCCTAATTAAGGAGTGTAATTTGCTTCGCTCTCATGACTTGCTGAAATTATTAGAAAAGTGTTACCAGACAGATATGACATGAGAAGTGTTTATCAACTGCCTTTTTTTTAAGGATATTTGATTCTTCACTGTCTTTTCTTGTCAAGCATGAAACTGAGCAGTACAACAATTTACAACAAAGCTGCAATTTTATTAATTAGTACAAATCTAATAGAACAGGTACAAGAAAACATTCCAAATTTACAATTTTAAAGTATGATTAGAAATGTATCACTATGTATGTTTATTAAAACTGATTTTTAAAAATTATGTTTACAGGCATGGAGGTTCTGCCAAAAAATCTGGTTCTACCATGTCACAGAATGAGTGAAAGAACATTTTGATAAAATGTTTTCCATTGTCCCAGGCGCATTTTCTCTGTACTGACCCAAGATTAAATCAGCCTAAATAAAATTCTATCCATTATCAAACCAAGCTTCAACATAACACATTTTTTTCACTTGCAGGCTATAATAAAAACTATTTCCAGATATCTTCAGCGCTGATCACATCTCTGTCATAGAGATATTGTAGAGCAGGAGTGCACTCCCTGTGATGCAGGAAATCTGGTTCTCCGGGATGGGATGCTGACATGGCAGGTGTGGAGTTTGTGTGGATTCCAAATCTCACCTGCCTCTGAGGAGCTGCATAAATGCTCCACGCTGGGACCACCCAGCTGGGATTCAGCTCCTTCATGACACATCCAATCTGTGCTGATAAAAGAATCAGGTCTAATTTAAGACGCTTACACAACGAGGGGGAAGAGAAAATAGGCTGGAGAGAACATACAGAATGTCTTAGATGGCCTCTAAGTGGGTTTTTTATGGGAAACATTTCCCTGGATGGAAACAGGAAGAAGGTTTGCAGGCTTTGCATTACCGAGAGCCCATCTGAAGAGAAATGTTTGCATTCTGGTAGAAAACATAAACAGTGAGTGATTTCTGGGACTGGTGGGCTCAGTTTTTCCTGTTGTCACATTGAATTTTCCTCAAAGGATCTACCTTTGGCTTACACCTCAAAGGTACCCACAGGCTTTTCAGAGTATTTACACAATGAAAAATACCTTCCCCCCCACCATACATGTTATCCTTTTTCTTTAATTGACACATCTAACATTTCCCTGCTTCCCAGTGGAACATACTGCAGAAATTTCCTTCTGATCCCACTTTAAAAGACTGACCAGCTGGGGAAGTCCTCAAGTTTGAAAATTGCGTATTAAATCCAAAGTGTTACTATGGAACAGCTTCTCAGTAGTTTATCCTTGACAGGACTTTTTTCACAGGTGAAATTCCTAAATGTTTCCATGACAGTCTCAATCGGGAGTTTTCTGCCCTGACCTGTGGCTAAGCCTGGCTGGCTTCTGTAAAAGGGTATCATACAAATCAACTAACCCAAAGAAAATCCAGCATTTTCTCCAAAGTCCACAGAAAAGCAGGCACTGCCAGAATTCAACTGATCCTCTACATGGACACAAGAAATTTAAATCCACTCTGCATCATCTCCATGGACAGAAAAACCAGGAAACGTTTTGGTTTAAATTCAAAATATTTAAATAAAATGTCGTCATGGAATGGTTTGGGTTGGAAGGAACCTTAATAATCACCCTCTTCCAAAGCCCTGCCATGGGCAGGGACACCTTCCACTGTCCCAGGTGCTCCCAGCCCCAATCTCCAACCTGGCCTTGGGCGCTGCCAGGAATCCAGGGGCAGCCACAGATGCTCTGGGCACCCTGGGCCATTACTTCAGTTGCTATGGTGATGAAATCACGGCTTTTGCTCTCAGTAATTATTCCAAATAATGTTTAGAAACTTAATTTCCAAGAAGTACCCTTGCCCAAGGACGTTTTGAGAAATGGTGCTTATCCTGGAACACCCCAAATCTAAACACTGATAAAGAGGAAATAAAAGAGATGGATGCAGCCACCCATCCTCATGAGCAACATCTTTATCATGAGTTTCACTGAGGTCTCTTGGGAAATTAGAAAGGCTCTAAGTGGCAGTGACCGTGCTAAAATTTGGCCCCCTTTTCCAAAATTCACCATTAGAGCCCCAGCTGAGAGAGCCAGCAGCAGAGGGGACTCTGTTTCTGTACCTCCCAGCCACCTCTGGGGCCACCTACACCTTGTACAGCCCAGTTTGAGGTCAAACCACGACAGATTCTTTAAGAAATGACTGAACAAACAACACATATCCTAAGAAATTTTTCACCCATGGCAGGATTTAATAGAGTTGACAAGATGAAATAATTGACCATTGTTAAGAGAGGGCACTAATGTAATACAGAGATAAGCATATCTTTCACGTGAGCATTTTTAATTCAATGTCTTAATTTAATATTTTAGGAAACTAATTTAATATTCTTTGCTTCTGTTTTGTGGATCCATCATCATGTTTTCATCGTTCTGTTTGATTTTCCATTTTCCATTCATTTCTGTCAGAGTAGCACTGCTCTACGACTCCAGTAATCTAATCTGCTTGATTTTTTTTTCTTGTTGATTTACAATTTCAATTTAAAATTTGATTTGTTCTTTAATAATTTGATCTGGTAAGTGATTTATGGTATTGCAGACAGATCTCTGTAACAGGAGACAGCAACCTCCCTCTCTTCTCAGGAGCACCTTTCAACCCTCTCAAAAACAGGAAAATTAATAAACTGAGGTTAATTTGTTTATTCTGAAATGAGCCCTCTGAATATCCATGAATTCCCGACACACTGCTGACTCCTGCAAGGATTATGGAAGTGCTTCACCATGGATTTCAAAAGTCTTCAGCATCATCCTGTACAATCAATCTACAATCTCACTCTGAGCTTTGCCTAACATGATTCACTCACAAAATAATCTCTCACAAGCACAACAGAATCCCTGTGTCAGCTGATGTCAAATAAATACAATGAAAATTAATGCATTGGACATCTAAAAATTGAGGTTCTTTGGTAAAGATGATGTTACAAAGCGAGGAGGAAATGGAAAACAGTAAAGCTTTGATTTGCCACTAACAAAATCAACTTGACCCTTGTGAGAAAACCTAATTAGCTGAGTTTGTTCATACTTACCTCCATGGGATTCTGCAGCAAGCTATAAATTGTTGTAATGACTGAACGCATCAATCTTGCTGAGGCTCAGGATTCAGGGAATATAATGTTAGAACAGAGTAGGAAAAGGAGCACTTCCCACAGGAGTTTGGCAAGGGCAGGGAGTTAAAGATGTAAGTCTTTACTGCAATTTTCATTTCACCCACTTGCACACAACAGAGGGGGATTTTCCTTTCAGGTCAGGGCAAAATCATTGAATTAAAACCAGTTGATCTCTTGGAAAGGCTGTGCAGGACATTTTGAGAGGTGGTGTTATAGTGTCAGGAGACTGAATGCCAACACAAAGGTGTCTAAAGACCAAGAAACAACGATCTCAGTGAGGTGACTTTGTGGTAGCTGAGATAATTTAGGCTGCATGAAAACCTTCAGACATCACAAAGTTCTACATCACAGCTGTAACATCTGAAGTGCTTTTACCTTTTTTTTTATGTCATAGGAAACTCCATGCCTGGAAAGTGTCAGTATTTTTACTCTACTGCCAGTGGTTTATGTTGCAATCCCATGAGTCCTTCCCTCAAGGATCCCTTGGCATCTCCCTCACTCCCTCCTCAGATCTGCTTCCAGTCCAAGCACGGGATGTTGAGTGCTGGTATCATCCACCAGGCTCTGTCTCCACTTTCAGTTCTTCCCACAGTATTTTAGTTTGGTTTCATCAGTGGACAATATGTTCTAGGTGCTGGATTCAACTGAGAGCATGTTCCTCCTCTTGCCAAAGGAGCACGGACGGAGCAACCCACAGATGTCTGAAATTCCAGTTCCAGGAAAGATCCTGCTCAGCTGGAACACGCTCCTGGATACGCAATTGCAAAAGGATTCCTCTTGCTAAAATCTGTGTTTAAGTCCCAAGCACGTGGGGTGAAGATTAATTTGAAGAAAAGATTATTTCAGGAGGTTTCACTGGAGTAAAAAGCATGTCTTTTTCTTGAGTCTCTTACAGAATACAAATTATTTCAGTGAAGGTCTCCTCTGTGCTTCAGAAATTTCCATCTAAAGCACCTGGCTTTCTGGAAAAGTTTCATCCAAGTGGAATTCAAGTTCAGTATGAAGACTAGAATTAAATAGAAGCTCTTACGTGGGAAGTATTAAACAAGCTGAATAACAGGGAATGGTTCCTCCTCTGCTAATAACACCAATTTACTTCCTTGCAGTTGCAGGAGGGACTACACTATCCCCAACAGCTTGCCAGGAAGATCAGGCTTTTATCAACACCAAATTCCTTATTTTTTTCAAATTAAGAAACAGCTAAGAAACAATTGTCAATGTTCTGTTTGCTCATGGAAAAAAAAGCTCTGTGCCCATAAATCTCCTGGCCATATTTGTGAACCAATATTGTTCTAGGTACTTGGAGCCAAAAATTAATTTTAACATTCCCTCTGCATCTGCATAGGACAATCAAGTGTTGATTTATTATGACCTAAAAGAAGAGGTTTGGGACTTACCACTCAATGTATGTTAAAATTAATATTTTTTATTTCCTATGTTCAGGCACTTTCTGTTGAAGTGTAGAACAATTCATTTGTAGCACAAATATTAGCAGAAGTAACAGCACCTTTTACAAACTCAGTGATGTTAAATTGCCACACAAATTAGCTAATGAAGAACTTAATTAATAATTCTTTAAACTTGAGGACTTAATAGGGGAAAAAGTAATAAAAGTGACTGCTACTGACACCTGTGAAAAAAACCCGCAACACTGTACAAATAAATGCAAAAAAAAAATCACTGTAGAAAAGCTGGAGTTTTTATTTCTTAAAATGCGAACTGCAAATCCCCAAATATCCACACAGTTTAATAAAAGGTAAAAACACCAATGCTATAAGTGCAAGTAAAACATAATTCTACAGAAGTATGATGTTTATTCACAGCCCAAGAGATGCATTTGTACAGATTCTCAACACTCAGCAGCCAACACGACCTCAATTGTGACCTGTTTATCCAAGGCATCATTAGAGACAAGAAACCTTCCAATAATCCCAGTTCCCCTCTTTGGGAATACAATTCACCAAATGAAAACCAGTGCCCAACAAGTTCTTGAATTCAGAGTTTGGAAATACCTTTGTGGACTAAAGTAAATCACTCAGCACATAAAGAAATCTATTTACATTTCAGAGAAATGAAGGAAAGTGCAAAATAAGTGTTCTGACCTTGGTCTCCACCCATGCAAACAAACGTGGTGTTTAAACAGCCTTTTGAATCTAAGGAGGTATAAATGGAAGTTTCTATGGTGGTTTGGCTACCATCCTTTGAGGGGAATTCTAAACAACTCCCTCCTTTACCTCTCCAGCACAACAGCTCCCATTCAGCCTCTCTTGGCACCCAAAGCAGAACATCATCAGTGATTTTGGAGATTCCATCCCTGCTCTCCCAGCAGTGAATTTCAAGGACAGGGGATCTCTCTGCACCCCAAGCAGAACATCATCAATGATTTTGGAGATTCCATCCCTGCTCTCCCAACAGTGAAGATCAAGGACAGGGGATCTCTCTGCACCCCAAGCAGAACATCATCAATGATTTTGGAGATTCCATCCCTGCTCTCCCAACAGTGAATTTCAAGGACAGGGGATCTCTCTGCACCCCAAGCAGAACATCATCAATGATTTTGGAGATTCCATCCCTGCTCTCCCAACAGTGAAGATCAAGGACAGGGGATCTCTCTGCACCCAAAGCAGAACATCATCAATGATTTTGGAGATCCCATCCCTGCTCTCCCAACAGTGAAGATCAAGGACAGGGGATCTCTCTGCACCCAAAGCAGAACATCATCAATGATTTTGGAGATCCCATCCCTGCTCTCCCAGCAGTGAATTTCAAGGACAGGGGATCTCTCCAGCCATGAGCAGTGGTCTCAGCCCACCAGGAACTCAGTTCCTATCCCAGTCTCCATTAATGTCCCTCCTCTGTTTTTGCAGAATCACAGAATCGTTAAGGTTGGAAAAGACTTCCAAGATCATCGAATCTAGTCTTTGACTTGTCACCAACCTGTCAGCTGAGTGCCACATCCAGTGATTTCTTGGACACCTCCAGGGAGGGGGACTCCAAACCTCCCTTGGCCCCTGCCAAGGCCTGACCACCCCTTTCCATGGAGAAAAAGCATTTAGATGCTACAGATGTCACCATTCCCACAGGCACACTTGTTCCTTCTACAGGCCAGTCAAATCCCCAGATGTGAGGGTCACACGTGGGGCCGCAGGCTGGAGATGTCCAGTCCCATAACAGGAGAGCAAATCTGCTCCAAGACCATGGGATTCAGAGGGGAATGTAGGGATGTCTGGAGCAGGAACAGCTGCTCCTGCCGGGTGCACCAGGCACAGTTTGGAACAGGAGGCAGAGCTGCCAGATGGGAGTGTGTGGAGGGGACACCTCAGGGGATGTGTCAGACGTGGCATGGCAGGATCCATGGAGGTGTTAAAGGATCTCACCCTCACCACAGGAGACTCCACAGGCTTGCTTGACATCTGCAGATGCAGAGGAATAGCAGAAGGTGCTACAAATCCATCTGGGAGCCTGGGTGCAGTGGGGAGTTTTATGTCAGGCAAAGAGTGCCACAGGAAGATCCAATTCCATGAATTCCAGCAGTCTGGTGATCTACAACTTGGAACTATGTCAACAAGACAAAACAGGAGTGGGGTGAGAGCCCTGCCCAGCTGTCTCTCCATGCACCTCCCACCTCCAGACACCTCATGCAGGTGCTGGCAGGTTCAGAAGGCTCCTGCTACAATGAGAGGCAGCCAGTGCCACTGACTTCCAGTGTCACGGATTCCCAGTGTCATCAATTCCCAGTGTCACTGATCTCCAGTGCTCTACAGCTTCTGCACAGCCTCATATTGTGTGGGTTGAGTAGGTAATGAAAAATTCTGCTTTCCTCTGTCTTACAGGGACCTGCAAAAAATCCTAAGCAGCTTCCAAAAACAATTCACAGCTCTGGGGTCCCAGCACAGGGAGGATGTGGAGCTGCTGGAGAGAGCCCAGAGGAGGCAGCAGGATGAGCAGAGGGATGGAGCAGCTGTGCTGGGAGGAAAGGCTGGCAGAGCTGGCATTGTTCACCTGCACAGGAGAAGCTTTGGGCTGAGCTCAGGGTGGCCTTGCAGGGCCTGGAGGAGCTGCAGGAAACATGGAGAGAGACAATTGCCAAGGGATGGAGGGACAGGACACAGGGAATGGCTTCCACTGCCAGAGGACAGGGCTGGATGGGATCTTGGGAATTAGGAATTGTTCCCTGGCAGGGTTGCCAGGGGTTGGGATGGAATTCCCAGATTTGCTGTGGCTGTCCCTGGATCCCTGGAATGTTCAGTTCCAGGTTGGACACTGGGGCTGGAGCAGCCTGGGACAGTGGAAGGTGTCCCTGCCATGGCAGGGCTGGCACTGGATGGGATTTTAAGATCCCAACCAATCCAAGTAGTTCTATGATTCCATGTCTCTCTTAATCCCATGTGTTCCTTCAGAGCTTCTCCCACACCTGTGCACTTCCTGGTACCTTTTAAGCATTGCTAATTATGCCATAAATATTTAGTAGCCATCCCCAATCCCCCAATTATTCAGCAAGAGGTTGTGACAGATCCATGGCCCTTTTCTTTATCTTTCTATTTGACACAATCTGAAAATTATTGGATTATGGAAATAACTTCTGCCCACTATCGCATACCTTAGGATGACCAAAGCAATTCAAAATAAAATTAAGCTCCAGTGGCTCAAGCCATCACTCACTATTAAGAGACTGGGAAAGGAAAAAATATTTTTAACATATTAAGAATTCCTGGAGCTTTAATATAACTTATAGCTGTCAGAAAATGCTGAATTTGTAACAAAAGATAACATATCCTACTAAGTGAGCATGTGGTGTTCCTGTAGAAGACTCTGTTCCTTTACACTTGAGATGTTTTTGATTAAAAAACTATGGAGTAGCAAGGATCAGTAAAAATCGAGAAATCATTTAAAGACTCATTTACTTTCAGCTGAGCACAGGGAAGAAAAAAAGCATTTTGGCTTGGAAGGGAAAAGAAAACCTGAGGAAGAAAATAAAACTAGAAAACAGGAAAACATGTCACTGGAGATAAAAGTTTAGTTCCTGGCATCTCATTTATCTTCATAACTCGATAAAGTAATATAATGGATATTCATTTCTAAATTTATTTTATACATATTTGTTGATAAGGATGTGATCTTTTGACTTTTTCATAACCTACTGGAGATAAACATCCTTAAAACAGGCCCTCCAGCACTTTTAGAAGCCAGCCTTCCATCTATAATTAACAGTTTTCTTCTTCTTCTCAGAGTTTTGACCTATCTTCCACATGGATTTCAATAATACTGTTTATTAGGCTCTTTATTATGTCTAATATGTCAGACAGTCTGTCACAAAGCTTAAAATGCAATAATCAGGAAAAGAAAGTCACTGGTTTTATCAAGCAGTAACTCCCCAGTCACAGCCTGATCTGTGCATACATTATTTCCTCACACAATCCAAAACAAGGAGATTGGCAAGGAGAAACAGGAACTTGCCAAATATTGCCAGAAACATTGAACAGAAATTATAATACAGTACATTAATTAATGTTTAAAGCTTGCCAAAGATTTAAATAAGTGAGAACTGGCTAGGCTGCCAACTAAAGTGAAGGTGGATGTGAGAATTACACACCTGAATGCTTTTTATTTTGGAGCAAATTTACAACATTTTTATTATTTCAGTGACTTGCAGGATAACTTCCCCAACAGATTTAAAATATATCAGAGAGAAGATTTGACTGTCAGATGGGTCACACCAGCCGCATTTATTTTGGAAGCCAGGCTGCAAAAAATAAATGCCACTTGCTTCTGATGGAATACATTGCTGGGATTCTGCTTTTTAATTTGAATATGGGACACAAGTTTGAGGGAAAGCAGGAGGAAGAGGAAGGATTCATACAAATGGTTGGTGATGTTTAACACCCTGGCCCAGCAGGTGCTTTCTGCAGCTGGAAATGCTCTAAGACAGAAATTTAGGCAGGATAACTTCAGACTGGCTGCTGAATTTTGTCTACTCAGGCTTTTGTTGCACACAGGATGTTGAGACAGGTTTAGATCCCAAAGTTTTACCAGCTGAGCCCACCGCTGCTGGCAGATCTTGCTTCCCAGGAACGACCACCAAAACAGCAGGATCTGGGCTTGCAGGGACCAAGAGGTCACAGAACAGGGAAACAGTGTGAGACCCACCAGGGGAAGATTTCTGCCACCAAATCTCCGGGGAAAACTGCCAATGGAACTATATATTTGTGGCTATGTTCTTTTTTAATTCTGCCTTCATTCAGAGTCAGAGTCAGGATTGAAGCATGAGAGATGGATTTCTGTGTTTGGACTCAGTTGTTTATTAATTCTTACCCACAGTACAGTGAGTACTATAGTACTTCTAGACAACAAGCTAAAAGAGAAAATGGAGCTGTATCTCACTCATTACAAAGTCTTCTTTTAAGGCCTAACTATCCAATTAAAAATTAACATCTATATTATTTATACTTTTGACCCAATGACCAAACACCTGTGACCTGCAGTGCAGTACTTTCTAACCAAAAATTATTACCTAAAACCAACAAGAAGAAGGAACAAGAAGGAAGAAGAGCCAACACCCCAGAATCTCTATCTTGTCCCATACCTATTACTGTATTCTAAAACCCCAAATTCCAAACCCTTCACCATGTGAAAGCACACACTTCTATCTAACTACACACCGGTGATTTTAACTCCATCCCTCAAATTTGGAAGCCTTCTCCAATGCTTCAAGTCAAAAGCAGTGTTCTCCTGGGGGTCAGTGCCAGAAAGCACAGAAAGCTCAAAACTCCCATGGTTCAGGGTTCCAACAGAGGAGTGCAGCTGAAAGGGTGCAGAGCCTCAAGCAGAGGGTGGGCTGCAGGTTCACAAGTGGAAAATGTACGGGGGTAAACTCACCCACGGAACACTGCAGCACATGGAACTGTTAACATTTCACTTGCCGTTTGTGGAGGTTGCTCAGAGCATTTCAGGGCACGACAGTCAGTAAACAAACCCAAAGTCTATTATTGTGTTCTGAGGCATTGTCTGCTCCCCCGCAGCATAAATCAGTGTCGGGAACAGGGAGTGCAGAGCAGCTGCAAGGGCTGAGCACGCAGAGCTTTCTCCTTCCCTGAGCACTGATTTTAAGGGCTAATGGTGTCCTGGGGGGCACTGGGATGAGCATTCCCACAGGTCAGGGGTGATCCTGCCCCTGTGCCCAGCCCTGGAGGCGCCTCTGGGCTGCTGTGCCCAGCTCTGGCTCCTCAGCACAGCAGGGACAGGAGCTCCTGGAGCTCAGCAAGGGCCTGGAGCATCTCCGTGCCCAGGAAAGGCTGAGGGAGCTGGGGCTGCTCAGCCTGGAGAGGAGCCCCAGCTGGGAGGGGCTGAGCCCTGCCCGTCCCTGGTGTCTGTCTGTCCCTGGCTGTCTGTCCCTGGCTGTCCCTGGCTGTCCCTGTCTGTCTGTCCCCGTGTGCAGGGAGGGCAGAGCAGTCCCAGGCTCTGCTCCAGGGCCCAGCAATGGCCCCAGAGCCACGGGCAGGGACTGAGCCCAGCAATTCCCCCTGCACAGGAGGCACAACTTCTGCCCTGGGCAGTGCCCAGCCCTGAGCAGAGCCCAGAGAGGGGCTGGAGTCTCCTCCCTGGGGATATTCCAGAGCCACCTGGACACAGCCCTGTGCCCTGTGCTCTGGGATGGCCCTGCTGGAGCAGGGAGGTGACACCAGTGACCCACTCTGGTCCCCTCCAGCCTGACCATTCTGTAAAACCAACTCGAACACCTTGGAGAGCACGAGTGCCCTTCAGCACTTCAGCTTTGGTCAGCTCCAGGTGAAGCCTGCAGGCTCCCACCCTCTCTCAGCCCCTCCAGTTTTAGCTGAATTTGTGATGTGGTCACACTTTGGGGTCAGTAATCAGTGTCTGTCTGGTGGCAACAAAGCCCTTTATACACCAGCCATGGAGAAATAAATAAGAGTAACTCACTAGAACTGGCACAGGTTTGAGGGAAAATATTGCTGCCTTTTCTCACAAAAGAACCATCCCACCATTTCCCTGTCCATGAAGGTTAAGGTGAGGCTGCTGAAGGCACTCCTTGACTGGAAATGAAAAGAAATGTGTTACCAGCCATGTATAGGATGGACAGGTGCTTACATATCTCACTTTTTTCTCAGAGGCGAGCCAAGGGAAGGACTAAACTGCTGATGTGCTTCCCTCCTAAATCCACCTGCATTTATGAGCCAATTAGACTCATCCTTTCCCATGCCAGGTCAACAGAACACCTGCAGCACTTCATTTATGATAAAGAATATATTTGAAAATGTTAACAGCCCGGCATGATCACTTTCTAATGAGAGAAAACCCTTATAAATGATAAGGGGGATAATTTTAAACTAACAGGAGGATGCAGGCCAGGAGGATTCTCCTGTCACCCCACACTGTAATTCATGAAACCTTTCAGGAGGATTTTCTACCCAGTCACCTGCCGAGTCACAGGGACAGCCAGCACTTCATTGCTCACATGTCACTGTATCCATATCCCATAACCATTTCCCATTCTGCTGCTTTATTAATCCCTAGGAGCACGCCAAGAACTTGCCTTGGATCCCTTCCCAAAGGAGGATGCTGGATCCCCACACATATGGGGCTGCAGGCCCCTCACACTCATGTTTCCACATGTCCCCTGAATCCAAAAACCCAGAAAAAAGTGGGCAGACTCTGCTGAGGTGCCTCTGCTCAGCTGCACTTGTTGGAGTTAGAATTACAGATTTATTTTAAAAGCATCTACAGTGGAATTTAAATTCGACTTCTTCTGGCAGCAAAGTTAATTTTTTTTTTTCTTCACAGAGCTGTAGGTTTCTCACCCTTAACAGTCAGCAAACATGAGACAGGTTGCCAGGTAAATTGTTTTCTCACACATTCAGCTGTCCCTCTGTCTCACATTCTGACAGACTTCAGGCTTCATGAGAGGAGAGGGTAGAATTCTTTAGCAGATTCCTTTCGGGGCACTTTGAACCTCTCCAAACATTAATCCCATTTTATTGTCACCAAATCTACTGCACAATAAGGACATAACGTAGATGGACTTTATGTAACTCCAGCCATGGGCAGTGTATTTTCTCTTACTGTGAGAAACAAAGTGGGGATTTTCTGACCATAATTTCACATTTTAGTCCAGGACTAACCCTGAACTATTCTACACTCAAAGACACGCACAAGGCTGGTAATTAATTCCATTTTCTCCTTGTCATCAAAAATTCTGAAGGGAACAACACAAGACCTGAAGAGGTTTCAGTGATTTCTTAAGGACATTTTAGTACAAAATGTTTTCTGATTCAATCTGTCATGTTTGGGACCAGCTGAAAGAGTTTTCCTTGCACCACTAGATCTTTTGAGATTTAAAAAATCCTGTCTTTCCTCTGCCAAATAGAGCGCAGCTATTTAAAAAACAGCTCCAAAAAATAATAAAAAAACAAGTAGTCTCCCATTGTGTAATTTCTGAGTTATAAGAATACATATTTTTCTTAATATTATTGATTTTTTTCTTTGTAGCTAGTGTTTGAAACTTTTTTAAGGGGAAAAATGCAAAGTAGTCACTAAAAAGGAAGTTTTCTAGATCAAAATAGTAAAACACTATTTTGTATTTGTCCAGGCTGGCTGTGGGAACACCTCCATCCCTGAAGTGTTCAAGGACAGGCTGGAAGGGGTTCTGAGCAACCTGGTCTTGTGGAAGGTGTCCTTGCCCATGGCAGGAGGTTTAAACTGGATTTTTAAGGTCCTTCCTAACCCAAATAATCCTTTGATTCTGTGATAAAACCTGCACTGACCATTTGGAAAGCTCTTCCCAAACCATTTGCAGCCAGGCTACTCATTGTCACCATATCTGCTCTCGACTGAGTTTGGAATATTTGGGGAAAAAAAACCCACCAGAATTCCAAGATAGATAAAAATGTAAAAGGAAATAAGAACTTTTCAATTAATTACTAACAAACTCTATTTGAAATAAGCAAACCCCAACATCTGAATTTTTTTCATCACACCCCATCAGTATCCTGCACCAAACCTGCCTATTTCTACAGTACTAAAAGGAGAATATTTCCATGAGAGTCATTTCCCATTTGAACTGTGGGACATAGAGAAACCAGACTAAAACAAAAACAAACAACAAAAAACCCCCCACAAACAGTCAAACCAGTAGAAGATAACTCCGAGTTGAAACTTTTTCAAAAAGGTGTCAGGAAAGTATGTTTGCCTCAGGAGCATTTATAAATACTGGGAATAATCTGTCCCCCAGAGCCAGGTGGAATCCAGCACAAATCCAACACTCACTCTAAACTGAGGAAATGCACTTTGCTGTTGATTCAGCTGAAATTGAGACTACTCTCTTGATGCCTTGTCCAGTGTGAAGAAGGCAATGGTTATTCCAGGCTGAGAGAGTGAAAATGTGAGGGAATTTCACTCGTTCTCTGCCTCGTTGCAGAGCAGATGATTCTAATAAAATGCACCCAGTGCTTCAGCATGCTGCCAAATCCCAAGCTGAATATTTGGAAGTACCTGTCTAATGACTGAAGACAGAAACGAATTCACAAGTTCTGTACCCAGCAGTGCAAAAAAAAAAAAAAAAAAAAGTACCACCTAGTGTGGACAGCTGACAAAAATATTCCCTTATCCCCTTTGCAACAAGCAGGGAGTGAAGAACATTCCTTCCCCTGTTCATTCCCTGAATGTGAAATGACAGTGGAGGATTTTTGCTGCCATGCTCCAGGCAGATTTCAAAGAGAAAGTCTGTGTGTTCGCCTTGGGGAAAAAATGCACAATTTCCAGGCCAGGAGAGTCTGGGAGCAGGGCACACATGCACAAGGTTGGAAAACAAGATCTGAGTGAGATGCAAAGTGTGGAGAAGATGGAGGGGACAGTTTAAGGGAAGTCCTGTGAAAATAGGGAAGCTACTTTCAAAGACAAGCAGTGTTCTTTGCTTTTTGGCTGTGTGACAGCTGCTTTCCTTCCCCTCATGACTGCAGCAGGCTGGAAGTGGTGCAGGAGGAATGCTGGACCCCAGGATCTGGCAAGAGTCCCCAGGTCTTTGCAACACAAAGGGAAAGGAGCAGGTCATTAACCATCGTTCAGAATTGCCAGGAATGCAACAGAAAGGATTTTTGGGTTGTGTTTGGTGTTCTGGCAGGGGTACAGCTCCAGATCAGAGATGGGGTGCAGGATATGAACAAAATCCTGGGACTCTGGTGCCTGGTGTGAGAAAGTACATGGCACCACAAGGATGGGAACAGAGAATGGAGCCAGACTTTTCAACAACTCCTGGGAAATCAGGACCACCTCAGATGCATCTTTTGGTGTGTCCCATGTCTGTAGCACAGCTAAATAGCATCAATTTGCAATGACTACCCACATTTTTGATGGGATCCTATGGATACTTTGCCTGTAAAGGCAACAGATAAATAGATCCACTGAGGGGGGGAAGTTTTTTTTAAATTAATGGGGTTTTCCCATAGCTTCCTTAAGAAAAATGATATTATACAATCTGTCTTCTTGTCTCATCCTTCTGTCCAATTGTTTCTGAACCTTTCACATGAGATTATCATATTTGGAGGCACTGGGCAGGCAAAGAGGGCATCTGTGCTGGTGGGAGAACCCTGTGTCTTCTTCTGCAGGAGCAGGGAATTCGAGGAGTCTGTAACACAGAGAGATTGTTTTTATCAGGTTAGACTCCACTGCCATAAAAACTTTTCTGAACACAATCCCACCAAGAGTGCAGAGAGTCTCTTGTCAGCTCTCCACCCACCTGTACCTTCAATGAGCTCTGCCAGTGTTTTGCCAGCATAAATCCAGCCATAAATTCTACCTATATAATAATGCCAGCATAATTCTATCATACCCTACAAGCAGCAACACAGGAAAAATCCATGGCATTACTTTGGGCACTTAGAGCTGAAAAATGACAAGAAATTTGAGATTTGATTCTTGGTGCTCTGTCTTTCCCATACAAGAAGGAATATATCAGTGAATAACCACAGAGCTGCAACAAATCAAAATGATTTCCATAAGAGGGGAGAAGAGGAACAAGAGTATTTTGGGGGTGCTCTGAAGTGACTGAGTTGCTACTGCATAATTCCTTGCAGGTATTTTGTGCTCAGGTTTCATCCCTAAACTTTGCCTCCCTCATGCTTTTTACAGGCCACATTCACCAGCAGGACAAACCACATCAATCAGCTTTGGCAAGAAGAGATCATCTGAGCAGCACCTAAATGACATAAAATCCCAAAATACGCCATTACATCATTTATCAGCACATAATTGCCTCAGTGGCTCCTCAAATTACCTCGGTGGCTCCTCAAAGTAAATGGTGGCCTCTTGTCTCATTGAAATTATTATTATTTCCTATTTGCATCTCCATAATAATTTATTGAACAAGGTTTCCAGCAGAGATATCCTGTTGAGCAGGTGTGAGCTGAAGCTTTTGCTTCCCAGAGCTTGTGCCAGAGGGGAGAAGTGGTGGGGTTTGAGGGTTTGACTCATTTACCCAAGGCAGGGCACAAACCCGCAGCTCCCCAGGGAGTTTTTTTCCTGCCAGCCCACAATCTGTGTTAATTTCTTTAAGAGTGATATTAAAAAATATGTAATATCTGCTGGAGCGATGGTTGGAATAAACAGGAGACCTGCTGGAATTTACAAATCGCCTGTGACAAGTGAACACAGCACCATGTTTCATGGAAACAGTGAATTGGACACTTGCCTGATTCAGCGAAGAAGCTGTCTTTATAATTTGCATTTCACTTAAATTTTATCTGTCCCCTAGTTTTATTTCCAAGAACTTGGCTTTCATCAGGTTGGGGTTTTTTTTTGTCACCCTCTCCAAACCTCATTTCCCTTGAAATAATTTTTTTAAACTAGATATTTTTTTATTTACTGGTTGTCAAGCATAGAAACTAACTTGATTCATCATCAAACATAATCATGATCCAGAGCAAAGCTGAAGGATTCAATCAGTAGTGAAAGCTGACCAGTCAGTCTTCAATTCACATTAAAAAAAAAAAAAATGAAACTTTCCAGTCCATTGAAAGTAGAGCTGACATTTGGGCATGAAAGGCACGCAAGGAAGGGCCTATTTTTAAAAGGAATTATCACAAGTCCAAACCTTTAAAAATAAAATATTGCTTGTGAAAGTCAAATCCACAGTGAAAAAATAAAATAAATCCAAGCCCTCAGTGTATTCTACCTGGGAATCCTGGAAAGGAGGAGGGAGTGGTGGGCAGGGGTAAATGTTTTGAGCATGATTGCATCTATTGGCAAAACTCTCTTTATACAAGTGGCCTCTGTCTGCACACTTCTCCATGATTAGGGTCAAATGCCATTGCGTGCAGCCACTGGGCTGCTTGTTCCAGGGGTATTTGTCCAAAGTGAATGCCTGGTAAAGTTTTGCAGCTGCTTTTCAGTCCTGGAATGTCAGCAGAGCTGGTCTAGAGGACAGGGAGGTGTTCTGTTAGCTCCCACATTTATCTGTCTCATTCATGAGCAATGCAAAGATGCATTTTTTATAACACACAGAGACACCTGAAACCCCAGGGAGCCCTGGTGGGCTCTGGCTTAATGGAACTGTTAAGCGGATGAGATCATGGAATCATGGAATGGTTTGGGTTGGAAGGAGCCTTAAATCCCACCCAGTGCCAGCCCTGCCATGGCAGGGACACCTCCCACTGTCCCAGGCTGCTCCAGCCCCAGTGTCCAACCTGGAACTGAACATTCCAGGGATCCAGGGGCAGCCACAGCAGATCTGGGAATTCCATCCCACCCCCTGCCCACCATGCCAGGGAACAATTCCTAATTCCCAATATCCCACCCAGCCCTGCCCTCTGGCAGTGGGAACCATTCCCTGTGTCCTGTCCCTCCATCCCTTGGCAATTGTCTCTCTCCATGTTTCCTGCAGCTCCTCCAGGCCCTGCAAGGCCACCCTGAGCTCAGCCCAAAGCTTCTCCTGTGCAGGTGAACAATGCCAGCTCTGCCAGCCTTTCCTCCCAGCACAGCTGCTCCATCCCTCTGCTCATCCTGCTGCCTCCTCTGGGCTCTCTCCAGCAGCTCCAGCTCCTCCCTGTGCTGGGATCCAGGCCTGGGGCAGGATCCAGGTGAGCTCTCACCTGAGGGGGCTCAGGGACACAACCCCCCCCTCATTTTGGGGTTCTGGGCTGGGGCAGCTCCAGCTCTCAGCACCAACACCCCCAAATCCTTCACCCAGGGCTGCTCCATCTGTTCATCCCAGCCTGGACTGTCCCAAGGAATGTCCCAACCCAGGGGCAGCTCCAGCCCTTGGTGCTGTTAAACCTCATGAGATTCCCATGGGAAACTTCTGGAACTTGTCCAGGTCCCCCTGGACACCCCCATGGTTCAGATGAGACATTTCACCTTCCACAGTTCCACATCTCCTGATGGGAAAGGAGCAGCTTTTGCAGGAATTGTTTGGGAGAGAGCAGAACCAGCTTTGGTTCCCCCTCCACAGCGTTTAAAAAGTGGTTGGTGTAAAAATTCCAGTGCCTGCTGCAGATTCCTCACTGTCCTGCAGGGAGTACATTCCTTGGCAATGTGGATGGATGGGAGATACAGTTGGGACTGATTAGAAGTGGTTGAAAGGTTTCCTATTTGTTCCTAGAAAATCACTGTGGTTTAGAGCAGCAAATGAGAAAGAAAAATCAAAAATAAAACTAAACCCCTCCACAAAACCAAAGCCAGGCTTCAGAAAAGTCCTAAAAATGGCTCTGTTTTACATGAAGAAGGATTTTATTTAATCAAAAATGAAAACTCTTGGTGGTTTAATATCCTAAAATTAAATACTGGCTTCATGAAATTGCAACTAAAGAAAAATGACAGCAGTATTTTTACTCCAGCAAGTGGAAAAATAGAGAGCTGACACTCTCAAAAAGTATTTGCATAGAACAATTTCTTCAATTCACTGAGTCTTATGAAGAAAATAGGAAAAAAATCTAATGAAAACCAAATAATAAATCTAGGCCAAATCAAATCAATATCAAATATCGAATAATAATAAATCTGGTGGACAAGGCTATTGCACCATGTCTGGATAAATCCCTGCATGAAAAATGCATGTGTGACAGATGAAGTTAAACCTACAGGAACACTTGGCACAAGTTGCAACACAGAAGAATTTGGAGTAACGCGGGCCAGAATTTTAATCAAATAAATAAAGTGTGCAAATGCCTTAAAATCCATTCTACTTGAGCCTGATTTAAAACCAGTTTTGATCATTTGGAAAGTAAGTGGATTTTGTGGCAGGAAACAGGATAGCACGATTGGGGTTGAAACAGTATTAATCCTAAATTTGGGTTACATTCCCTTTTCAGATGTTTTGCTCACACAGATACTCAGATGAGCACTCTTAAAAATACACATAGTCATCGGTGAAATCTATTTTTCTCTTTTAGGTGAGGACACTTGTGGGCTGTGCTGGGATGTTGACACCACAGGAGGGACACAACAAAAGTCAAACCACAAATCCCTCTTTTCCACAGGCCTCTCAGAGATGTGAGAAGGTGAATTTCCAGGTTTTATCCAAATGTAAAGTCAGTATTTCACGACCTCACTGTGGATGTGAAGGGCAGGGTTCATCCAGAAGCATATTTTACACACCCTCATTGGATCAGAGAGCTTTGCAAATTGTCATTTCCCTTTCCTGCAGCTTGCAGAAACAGTTGGCAACAAGAATTGATAATAAACTGGGCCAACATCCATTCATTTCCTTAAAATGATGTAACAGCATTTCATGCCACTTTGATAGGAAAATATTAAAGCAACAGCAGGTTTTATAGAACATTAATTTTTCTGGAGTAGGAAAGCAGCTCTGGCTTTGTTGCATAATGCTTAAATGGGTAATGTGGGAAAAACTTCATCAATACCAGATTATTGAGAGAGCTGATGCTTTCCTAGTGCCTCTCATATTTTCAGTTTGCAGCCTGCCAGCCTTTCAGGTTTCCATATTTACCAGCAATTTCATCACACTGTGGTAGAACAATTTACTTCAGGTACTCCTATCTATCTCTCAGTCACTCTTCTTTTTTCCCTCTGTGTCTTCCTCCACACTCAAAATAAGACATCAGGTTCCAGCTCTGACATGGCTGAATCAGCCACAGAATCAGTTGTTACAACTCACATACTGCTCCCTGTAACCCTTGATATTTAACACTTCCTAGACACTCAAGCAATGAAAAAATAACACATTCATATTTTAAAAAGGGGTGAGGAAAATACTGAAGTTGCAAAATTAGTCCTTATGTGCAAGGAAACAACAGAGCTGCTGTAATTCCAATTAAGCCTTTCTGTGTGCATGGGTGATGATAATTATCTGGACAGCTATTCCTTTCTTCCCCTGTTTCATTCCACGTACAAAGAGAAGGACAGTGACCCAAAAGGTTTATGATCTGTGTTTTCTCACTGCTGTAATTCAGTCTCTGGCCCAGCCCACCCTGCAAAATCATGGCTGAAGAGTGAATTGTTGCCTTTCTGATTGGTTTGTGTGTGGGGCTCATGGCAGTTGTGTGAAAGTCTCTTTCCAGCAGGAAATGCAACCTTTGGAGCACTCTGAGCATTGTCCGTGCTATTCACGTCAACATCTGGGACAAAAAAATTGCTTGGAGGGGTTTTCCTCTCTCCTCTGCCTAAACAGGCAGCAGATACGACAAGGATAATTTTTAGTAGCCCAATATTTATTTTGATTCAAGATTTATTGACCTGACCACACCGTGGTGCTAATTCTGTGATGTACATAGGGAGAAGTAACAGCTCTCCTGGGCAACCCTTTACAAAAAGAGAAAAAAAACCTCTCTTCAGACTCTCCCCATTCCCATTCAATGCTCAGGTCTCAATTTTGTCTGCCAGAGAAGTGTCCCCTTGCAAAGATGCCCTTTACAACCCACCTCATGCATGATCAGGATCAGTGGTGCATCAGGAGCTGATCCTCCCTCTGTGTGCGCTCACACTCTGCTCAGTCACTGCCAAACCTTCAGAACTCTAAAATTAGTCAAATATGGATTAAGAAGTGAAATTCCAGGTCCCAGTTGCAGTAAAATACCTGAGGATGTCAATCACTGGGACAGTCCTGCAGATCTGCCAAGGCATTTCCTTTCATCGTGGTCCCCACTAAAGCATTTAAGCCACCTGTTTTAAATCCACTTACTTAATGTTGTACTTTAGAGGACCCTGACACTTCACTGCTGTCACAAATTCATTTCAAACTCCTGCCCTGGAATTACTGGATGGGAAGGATTTAGAACTGCCATCAGCAAGAGCTGAGGGGATGCTTGTGCCCCACAGAGTCAAAATACAAGAGAAGGATGAGGGACAACAGTTAAATGCAGGATTCTGTCTCTAAGAATGACAGACTTGTACCCTTTTCACAGAATCATTTAGGTTGGAAAAGATCCCCAAAGTCCTCAAATCCAACCTCATACCTGTCTCTACATCAAATGATAAGATCATACCTTTTTCTCAGCACTGCAAGAGGGCAGATTCCTCCAAAACCTGTGGCAGCTTTTGCAATATTTTGCAGATCAACAAGTCTGGCATTTGAGCAGGGGAGGGGGGAAAAAGACACTGTCATGAATTACTCAGGTAGAGCTTCACAGATGCTGCTTTCAGTCGCTATCATTTACTTTTTTTGGCTGAAATCCACTGTTGTGCAACTCACTGTGAAAATCCTGAGTACTCCTGGAGCATGTAAGGCTGGAGGGTAACTGGGGAGGAGACATTGTACTTGTACTTCACACAACAGCAAATGTCATCCCATGGGCATTGGCTGCTGTGCCTTGAATGTACAAAACAGATGGTAACAGAACCCTTTCTCTAAGAGTCTTCTCTGGATTTCAGTGAAAGGGCAGAAATATTATATCTCTTTGGCTCAGAACAATAACAAACAGCAGAAACATTTCTTATGGTAATTCACCACTGTTCTTGCTGTCATAATCCTGATTTAAGATGAGGACCGTATTCAGGTGACACAGACCTTTGAAATTACACTATACAAAGAAAAAAATCACCTTTTTTTTTTCCTGTTGCCACTCTTATAGCTGGCATTTGCTGCAGCAGACCCACTGCAAAAGACTGGAAAACACATGAGAAGTAAACCTTCATATTTGAATGAAAGTGATAGATTCACATATGGTGGATGGGTTCTATCCGGTTCCTATTTTGAAATTAAGCTATCTATAAGATCTATAAGATATACATCTATATATCTATACTATCCATGATCATATAATTGTGTTTTCAGAGCAAAAAAAGGCCTCAGCAACAAAGGAAGCAAAACAAAACAACTCAGGCTGCAGCTGAGGCTGCATTTCACAACTCACTCATGTTCAGGGAAACAAGGATTTGGTTGATTTGGGAAGAGGACGGGATAGAGCACACAAAGTCCTGCACACAGCAATGAACAAAGGGCCTACATTGAGTGGAAAATCTGACAAATCTGGCAAATCTGAGTAGATTTCCACGTGCTCTCCATTGTAATGAGATGCCTGCGTGCTGGAGAGCTGATGGATCACTGGCACTTGTAGGAGGTGTGTGACTACAAAACCCGTGTAGCTGATCATTTAAATACCTCACTTAAAGAGTCCTTGGTGTTTTTCTGTGCTTGGCATAGATACATGGATAGATACAGCAAGCCCTGCCCCAGCATCTCTGCCTTGTGGAGCAGCGGCTTTGCTCATTTTCAGCCTGTTAGAGTAAGAAAACAGAAATTCACTTTTGTGAAAGTCTGTTTTCCCTCTCTGACCTTCATGTGTTGCACTGAGAGCACCAGAGCACACTTGTGTTTAAGAATATGAGGAACCAGTCGTGTCAACTCACCTATTGCAGTGATCTTCCCTGCATTTGTACTGCATGGAGCAGTGTGAGCAACTTCAAGTTCCAGACAGAGAAGGGCTTGAAATTTTCTCCGTAATTTTCTCTACACCCACCCAGAATAAAAGGAACATAAATGACTAGGATGAAAACATAAAATCTCTCCTCCTATGTTGGGCCAGGACTGTATTCAAAGTGCTTTTTGTACCTAAGGGAGACATGATACATTTCCACTGACAAATTCTGAGATTCTCTTTCAATTAATCATAGAGGTGTTTCTGCAGCCAAATGTGAATTTATTCTTTTTCCTTCTGACGTTTAGATCCATGACTGTTTGCTTAGCAGGGTTTTCTTAGAAAATGGTTCAAATCTCCATGTTAAAACCATTGAGCAAAAACATTTTGGCAGGAAGAAAGTTAAATACAGAGGTGTGGCAAGGGGCAGCGCAATGGTGAATGCTCCTGGTCAGAATTAATCCGTGCCAGAGCCTGCACAGTTCCTGTGCAATCCCCTCCTCCCCTCAGTTATCTTCCCTATAAAACAAGGACAAAACCAGGCTCAAGAAAAAGCAATCTGTGTTCCACAGCTCAGGAAGCAAGGGAAACACTTCACAGAAATCTGTGAGAGGGAGAAAACTGCTCCTGCTCTTTGCAGAGGAAGGGAGGAGAGCTTTTCTTTCCCTCCCACTCTCTCTCCTCCATGTCCCTCCGAGGACTACAACATTATTTACTCACAGGAAATGTTCTGCAAGGCTTAGGTAGTGAGTATTTGCACAATATTTGGCTCCTGGAGGACACCATGCAGGTATTAGCATTCTGTGGCAAAGCTGGCTGTAAATGGTACCCACAGCAAGTGGCACAACCCAAAAACTTCACGGTGGGATGTGACTCGAGCTCCTGTAATGATAGCCCTGGAAATTCTGCTGCTTCCAAACACCAGCATCAGATACCAGATCAAGATGAATAATTGCAGCCCAGCTTTAGTGAGCACAGAAACTCAGAGTGACTCGTGAGTGCAAGTAGAGGAATCGAGAGTCAGCACCGCCATAGATGTCCCCAAAATAATCCCAAATCATCCCCACCAAGCATAAACAATTCACAGAGTTAAAACAAATGTTAGACAAACAAACAAATGTTGAGGTTTTTGGGGGTTTTTACGAAGATGTAATGATGGGTTGTTCGCAAACACATTCAGGCTGTGCTAGAGGATACTGGCTGAGAATATAAAATATGTTGCTTATTTACATAAAGAGACATCTTTAGCTTGAATTTTAAGACCATTCAAGTCAGTGATAGCTGCGAATTTTAGAAAGAGTCTAGTCAGGCCTTGCCAGAGAAGCAAATACTGCCCTGCCTGGGATACCAGAAACAATAAATTTGATATGCATCTGCTGCTCTCCTTTTCTCTTACATGTGCATTGCAGGCAGGAAAGGAAAGGTAATTTGAGTTTACTCAACCAGCTTTCATTGAAAAAAAACCCCACGTTTGCATAAATCACATCCTGTTTTGCAGGGGAAATGCAGGGGAAACACAAAGCACACACGAGTATCCTGTATCAGCTGTTGTGTGAAGGGCTCTTACCCTGTGATAACCTGCTTTTCTGGGTCCTCTAGGAATACACCACACCTGAACTTAATGTGGTGTAAAACTTCTCTTCAGCTCCTCCACCTTTGCTCCTATGCTGTTATTTAACACAAACACAAAGGGTGTTCCTATATAACAGATAAAGGTGAGTTAGGAGGAGCTGGGATTGGGTCTGTTTGCAGGAATCACAACCCACCAGCTGTACAGGGTGTTGCAGCAGATAATTTGTATTTCACAATAATGAAAGAAAGATGATCTTTGCAGCCCTTTATGGAAAAAATTCAGTGCTTCCACATCTCTACCAGGAACTAAAGTGAAAATAAGAGATATTTGTTTGTCTTGCTCACTGTCATTGTCTGCTGCTGCTTCAGGATAAATGGGAATTAAATTCCAAGGAGCCAACTTTTCCAGCATGGAGCCATTTGAGTGACTTTTTACACTTCTCTTTGACAACACATTTTTTTTTTTCTTAATGTGATCATCTGTCTTACAGCATCTACCCACTGTCTTGAAAAATATACTACAAGAAACCTTGTTGATGCAGTTATTCAGCTTTGGGGTGACCTAACTGTGGTTTTCCAATACCTGAAGGAGCTGACAATAAACATGGAAAAAAAGTATTTCCAAGGGATGGAGTGGACAAGGGAGAATGGCTTCAAACTGAACAGAGGGCAGGGCTGGATGGGATATTGGGAATTAGGAATTGTTCTCTGGCAGGGTGGGCAGGGGCTGGGATGGAATTCCCAGAGCAGCTGTGGCTGCCCCTGGATCCCTGGAATGTTCAGTTCCAGGTTGGACATTGGGGCTGGGAACAGCCTGTGACAGTGGAAGGTGTCCCTGCCATGGCAGGAGGTGGCACTGGGTGGGATTTAAATTCCCTTGCAACACAAACCATTCTATGATTTTATGATTCAGAGATAAGTTCAAGACTAAAGTCTCCAAAAAGTAATTTACCTCAGTGATGGTAGATGGGGCTAAGAAACAAGCATGGGCTGATCATGAACATGAACGGAACAGGAACAGGTGAACCAGCTGACAATATTATAATTAAAACTTTCTGGACATGAAATTATCTGAATAATTATCTCTCCATATAATTGCTTAATTTCCCCTAGGAAAAAATGCCCCAAAATGCAGTTCTTTAGATTTTGGGGCTGCATGTTGAGTGTGCAATGGTGAGGGCAAAGGCCACTTTGTTTGCTGCTGGGTAAAACATCATTTGATTGGACACCTCGGTGCTGAGATAAGGCCCAGATTTAGGATTTAGCCTGAATTTCCAAACAAACATGCAAAATAGTCCTTTTATAGCTTCATTTTGATAAGGCTTCGCTCTCCTAATCAGTCTCATTGTTGGAGTGGCACTTAAAAGGAACTGGAGCTGGCAATCTAACAATAGCAAGACCCAGATAGGTCACTGAATCACCAACTTTCTGTGAGTCACCCTCAGAACAGCATAAATTACCCAAGGTAATGTTTGTTAAACGATTTGCTTTTGACAGGGAGACATATGCTGCACTGCTGGTTCATTAGGAGGTGTTTTAATTGTTAGACTTTAGTCTGGCGTCTGCACATTGCCTTTTCCAGCTCATGCTCTGTTGAATCAGCTGAACAGAGTAACAGGACTTCCAGGGATCAGCTCTCAGCCCAGGGGCTGGTTCTTTTGGAAATAAATCCTGTCTCCAGTCTTCTAATCCTATGCACAGACATAGGTCTCTTTGTTTTCCTCTCTGCTGGGGAATAAAAACTGCTATATTTAGTTTGGAGGATGGTTTTGCATAGAACCGAGACAAAAGGTGCTACAGTTTCCAAACTAATTTTTCTTTAATGGGTTGGTGGAAAACCTACATTGATTTTGACTTGTCTTAAATGTAAACTGGTATTTAAATTAAAACATTAAGGGCAGGACTCTGGAGGCACAGATGGCCACTGAGTCCCACAGAAAATGAGCAGGATTCAGGTGTTTCATCCCCCTACATGACATTAAACATCTCCCACTACACCTTCTTATTAAGCACCAAAAAATCTCTTTTGTTTTCTGAACTTTATCGTCCTACCTGAGTCTTCTCCCACAAAATTAGTTGAAAATGTTGCTCCAAGTGTTGGAGATTTTTCATGGAAATGGTAAAAGGGGAAAAAAAAAAACTCGACAGAGGTTTGGTACACAGCTTGTGGTAGAAATTTGGAGGGATGTCTAGCACCTGGATAAGGGTCATGCCTGGAATTTTTAGGTTATTTTACTGGTTCCCAGTCTCTCTGACTTCTCCTGGGACCTCCCTGTGAGTGGGAATTGGCTCCCTCAGGAGATCCTGAGAGTCCAAACTCCCCTCCAAGACCAGGGACATTCCAAGCATCTCACACTTCCCACAGGGAGCTCAGTGAGTTTTCTGGTTTTGCCAGAAAACAAACTTTAATCTGTACCCATCCCTACACTCCCTGCCACACATCCAGCTCACCTGGCTGGATTCACACCCCAGAGCACGACTGTTTATCCTCCTCCACGTGGGAGATTTACAACACCTTTGGTAATATTGCAAAGAGATTTTCTATTAAACTTGATCAGGAATAGAAATTGTCTTCTGCTCTGCTTTGCAGGGACACCGGGCTTTTGTTCCAAATGCACTTTTTACCCCTTGGAAATCACTCTTTTCCTCAGTAAATCAATGCAGTTCTGGCTGGCTTGTTCAGGGGGGAGACAGAGGAGAGGGAAGTTGACCACCTTGATTTAATTTCCTCTCTGGAGTGGAGCATATTTTGATTAAGGGAGCCACGAGGAGACATTCTCTATAGGGACTCAATATTTGAAATTTAATTTCCTTCTCACTGAGCTGGATGTTGTTGTTGTTGGAACCAACAGACAGAACAGCTGAGCAAGTGATGAAAGGACCTACTAGAAGGTGCTGGAAATGCAGTTTTCCTTTGAACATTCCTGCTAATGTGTCATGGCCTTTGTGACAAAGAGTTGCAGAATTTATTGCGCAGTAATTTTTAATTAAAACACGTGAAATCTATTTTTAAATACCTAAGACAAGCTACTTGTGAAGAGCAAATTGTGCAGCAGGGCAGGAACGTGAAAATTCCACATCTGGGGGTTTAAATTTAATTTACTGTTACAAAGCAGAGTTTTGGAGCCACAGCTGCTCCTAACTGAAAAGAAGGAAGTATTTTGATTGTTCAGTGGACACACACAATTCTCCACAAAGCTACACTTTCCTTCTTTCCCTCCCTCCATGAGAGCTGTTACTTAATGAAGTTAATTAGTAATTAGTGAGTTATGCTTGACAGTGACATATATTGAGAGCTTTCATATCCAGATTCTGGAAGTAATTCTGTAAGTAATTCTCAAGTAATTTACACAGTTAGTGGATGAGAAGTTTGTTCTTTTAAGCCTTAATCAAATAAATAATGTAAGATGCGTAAAATTTTTAATTCCATGAAATCACTTTTGCACTTCAGTGTCAAGCCAAGGTGTAGTTAAAAATCTTGGTGAATTCCATTCATCTTAATGGGATTTAAGGAAAACAAAAATACCTTTCAATAACTTAACAGGACATCAGCATTATAATAAAGTTTCCTCAATTTTGCCTGAAGTTTCAAGATTTGAAAAAGCAGAGGAAAAAGGCAATACAAACTGTAAAATATGCAAGTAGAAAAAGGAGGTATAGAGTCAAGAATATAAAACTTGGTTATTTAAATAACTGACTGGCTGGGATTTGTGTGGATACTCATCTTTTTAACACCTAAAAAAAAAAAAATCAGTTAATTTATATAAAGGAAGGATACCTCTGAGCTTTACCACATTTTCCAACAATGATTCCATGATTTTATAACATTTTCCCTTTGGCTGGTTTGTACATGAAGGAATTAATTGCTTTTTTCCATTTCCCCTTTCTTCTAGCAGGGAAACTAAATGCAAAGGCAGTTCTTGAACAGATTTTCTCTTAAGACTCATAAAATAGAAAAAATACTCAGGACAGATCTTAAAGTACATCCACAACTTCTATGCTTATGGGTTTTTTTCTGGTTATGTGCATAGTAAAGGCACATATTGGACAATTGACTGTTCAATATTCTCTTTCCTATTGCAAGGAAATGCAGCAAACAGACATAATCCTAGCAGTAATTCACATTAATGGTTGGCAGATGAATTGTGAATTACCATGGGCTGCAAATTGATGAATAATCAAAGACAAGATTGCTTGTCTTCCTCATAATATACTTTGTTCATTATCCTGAAGATCCCTCAGTTGTGTTAATAATTCAGGGGATTTTCCTAATAAATGAAATGTAGTAAATTTGGTAGCAAATCCCACAGTCCAAATAATAAGACTTCACTACAATATCTCACTCAATATATTTTTTAAAAACTTCCAGAATCTTGCGGAGCATCACGAAATGCTCAAATAACAAAGCAGTTTCACTTGCACTTTTAAAACTTTTCTCCTTTTTTCTCTAATAAACCCCAAAATTGCTCCAAATCGTCTCCAGAATGACACTGTCCTCTCAAACCTGAAAAGGTGAGCCCAGAGAGAAAACCTGGTAATTGCAAAGAAGCCTTTACAGTTTAAAAAAATAAAGCCCTGCCTAAGAAGGCTGGGTCAGTTTATCATGCTACTGACTTTTGAAGGGTTAGAATTTGGGTTTTTTTTAATCACCCACTGGAAAATCCTTGGTTTCTCTCTGAGGTTTTCACATTTCCCCACTGCACAGAAATTAAAGTTCTTTCCCTTACTTTCTTAAGCATTCATTTTTTAATTTTTCCACCTATCACCTCAGAAGCCTCATGCTCTGCCTCCCACTACTCTGACCTGCCTTTATGAAAACCAGATTTAAAGATTCCAGATTTCAGCTGGAACACACTGGGTGTGAGTGCACATTCATAAAATGGGGCTTCCACCTCTGATCACAAAGATTAAGGAAAAAAAAAAAAAAGAAAGAGTTGTCGCAGGCTTTACAATCTCAGTCCTAAGGCAAAAAAAAAAAAAAACCAAAACAAACAACCAATTGCATCTCAGCATTTTCCACAGTGAATAAATGTTGGAAATGTCTATGTGCCAACATTCATTTTAAAGATTATGCAATAAAAGTGGAAAACTCCTGGATGGGTCCAAGCTTTTATCTTGTTAGGAAGATATTTTACTAAGAGGGCTAAGATATTTTGTTAAGAGAACGAAGTGGTTCTACAGGACCACAAATTCACCCAGCTTGTTTAGGTTATTTAATTTTCAGTCCTTTTTATTGCTGTTATTCCTTGTCCTTAACATCTAAAAGAGGATATAAGCATGGTTTAGTCTTTCTAAGGTTTGAGGTTTTTGGAAGGACCTTTTGGGATTTTATTTTGTTTTTTTATGGATTTTTAGGAAACCCGAGTTGCCTTTTTTCATTCAGAGTAATTAGCAGTGGAAGAGTTCAAATACTGTGTGGTTGTGGCACTGGGGGATGTGGTTCAAGGGGAGCACAATGGTCCTGGGTTAACAGGACTTGATGTTCATAAAGGCCTTTTCCAACATGAATAAATCCATGAGAATACAGATCATGCAGACAGGGGAGATGAAAATGTGGGACATCTGTTATCTCTGTCCATAAAAACAAACAAACAAAAAAACCCCACTGGGCACTGCATCCTGAGCTTCCACTTTGGGAATATTGGATTGAGAGACACAGAAACACCTAAACCTGCTGCATATACTCTGGGCCACCAGTTCTGATCACCAAGCCAAGGAAACTTTTCTTTGAGTGGAAGTTCTTTGCAGGAAGATCTCAACTACTGCCTGCACATCTTGACTTTGCCAGTCTCTCCATGTCAGCAAAGATCCCATATAATTACGAGCTCAAGCAATTTCTTCCCTGCCTAAAAATACTCTGATATTCCTACCTTCTGGGAAAAAATAGTTCTGCTGGAAGCTTGCACTGTAAAACTGTGATTTTAATTAGCTCTCCAAAGTTTTGAACTGAATAAATTATTGTTATCCACAGGAAACGTTTAACATACATTTCTGTTTACTAGGATAATTAATTTAATCCCCTTCACTCACTCTCTCCCTCTCTTTTGCCTTCCCCAAACTTGAAGGCTGTACAAACTGCTGTGAGAATACTTCTGCCTGAGAGAACAGCCAAGAAATTCTCCAGAACAATCCCTGTGCCTGAGACAACTCGTTGAAAGCTTTCACCAAAGCAGGAGAAATGGCAAACAACAAATTTCAATATTCATGAGGCACTAAACAGCAGGCAGTGAATGGTGTAGGTGGGTTTAGACAGCAAAGGGCTACAGCATCACTCATCTCCTCAGGTAGACATTTCAAATCGATTTAGAACAGCAGAATCCCTTCCAGGAAAAGTGCAGCTGTCTGCACTGACTCCACAGAGTCCCAGGTGAATTGTACAGCTGCAGATGTCTGGTTGGATCTGTCTGAAGTTAAGTGAGGGAAATCCCACCCTGAGGGCTTACATGACTGTTAGATAAAATAATTGCACCAACCTCCCTCAGAAGAGTTTACAGAATCAAAGAAAGGATTGTCACTCCTTGGCAAAGCTCCAGGATTCATCCATTTGAATTCTCAGGATGCAAACTCTGCTATGAAATCACAGCTCCTCTCAGACCTGTTGTTCGTGGCTGGAGGTTCCTGTTCCTTCACTGGTGTCCTTTCCATGAGGAGCAAAGCCTTTCTCCCATCTCTCTGCAAAAGACTTTTTTTTTTTTTTCCCCAGCAGTTTGTTCTCCTTTTTCCCTTTTGACAAGGTGCTCTCTTCCTCTCCAAATGATCAATTTTTCCACCCCCCAACCTGATTCATTGAGCTGCTCCTTACCAAGTTTTCTGTCTCAGCTGATCCTCCAGCTTTTTTCTCTCATATTTCCATAATCATTTGGAGCTAAAGCTTACAAGAATGCCTCAGAGTGCTTTGGAGCTTTCTGGATTTCAAAATTCTCTGCCATCAGACCACACCTTGCAGCTTTGGAAACTCAAAACAAATTTGGTGCCAGGTCAGCTGCTCTCTGTGAGGGTCCGTGCTGAGCAACCCCTAAATGTAACTGTACTGAGAACTTCTCAAATTCCAGGCTGAAACCACAGAACTGAGAAATCTCCTTCACAGGATGTTGGTACCCAACACCTTCGTGTGATCACAGCATGATTTAGGTTGGAAAAGAGCTCCAGTGTCACAGAGTCCCAGCTGTGCCCCACGGCCACCTTGTCACCCTGAGTGCCACGTCCAGGTGACACCTGCAGGGATGGGCACTGCAAACCTCCCTGGGCAGCTCTTGCCAATTCCTGAGCACCCTTTCCACGGGGAAATTCCTGCCGGTGTTGAAAATGTTGAAATGTTGAAATTCCTTCCTGAGGGATGTGCTTTTCCACAGATTGCTGAAAGTGGGAAGCACTGAGATGTTACATTTCCACCCCTCCTTTGTAGGTGAAGGATTTCAACCCCCAGAGCCCATAAACTTCTGAACAGCCAGAAAAAACTTTCCCTGCAAGGAGCAGTGACCTCTCACACATTGTGCTAATTCCTCAAAATGAGGACCTTGGCCAGGCTGAGAGAAATCAGGAGGGGAAAAGTTCAGATGTTCTGGCTGCTCTTCCCAATGTGCACAGCTCCAACCACACGGAATCCCTCCCTGGGCAGCTCCTGATTGCATCTCATGGGATTAGGAGTAGAAAAATGGGTTTTGCATGAGGTGCATCCCCTGTAAACGAGAGAGATGGATGGCCAAGTCTGTTCCATGGCTTGGCCACCCTTTCCATGGGGAAATTCCTGCTGCTGTCCCAGCTGAGCCTGCCCTGGCCCAGCCTGAGGCCGTTCCCTCTGCTCCTGTCCCTGTTCCCTGGAGCAGAGCCCGACCCCCCCTCCCTGCCCCTCCTGTCAGGGAGTTGTGCAGAGCCACAAGGTCCCCCCTGAGCCTCCTTTTCTCCAGGCTCAGCCCCTTTCCCAGCTCCCTCAGCCCCTCCTGGGGCTCCAGCCCCTTCCCCAGCTCCGTTCCCTGCCCTGGACACGCTCCAGCCCCTCCAGGGCTCTCCTGCAGGAGCCACAACTGGACACAGCCCTCGAGGGTCTCTCAGTGCCAGCACAGAGGGACAATCCCTGCCCTGCTCCTGCTGGACACACAATTCCTCATCCAGCCCAGCTGCCAGTGGCCTTCTTGGCTAACTCAGCAAACATTGGCTTTCCTCTTGTTGGTCCCAGTTTGGACAGGGTACCCACCTTTTTAAAAATGGCTTTTTTTTCCCCCCCTTCTCCTTTCACATTCCTTTCCCATTCCTAGGTCTTAATGCAGATATTTTTAACAGCTTCCCCAAGCAAATCTCAAAATATCTATTTTGAAATCTCTTGATTTTTCCATAAATGACAATGCACACTGTGATTAAATATGAAATGGGCTCCAAAATGAATGCTGTGATGAATTCTTTTCCTTGCCTCAGGCTTTGATACCTGCAGGTACCAAACATTTAAATAGCAAGCTGCTGAAATCCCTGGTTAGAGCCTTTCTGTGACAGCTCCACTGTAAATATTAGGCTTTTGCTGATGCTAAATAGTCTAAACCCTGAGTCAGCTATCAAAACTCTGCAGCTCATAAGGGATCAGTCTGTACTGAGGATCTCAAGATTTGTATCTGAGTTGACTTACAGCTCACATTAGGTAAATATATTCTCGCTCTGCCCATCATGCTCTGTTTAGAGGCACAGAAGCAGCGATGAACCTGTGCAGTAACTTCAGCTTTGTTCTTCATCTGGCTTATTTGCTGATGCTAAGTAAAGCCTCTTCCTGAAAGACTGAGTGAAAAATCACCCCTGTGATTCCCAAGGAACGAATTCTGCGTGCAGGGAAATGCAGAGGGATGGGATGAGTCAGGGGAGCAGTGGGAAAATCTGCTGCAGCTGTGCCAGCAATCTATGATGCTGTTCCCAGGGCAGAAGGGAATTTTTGTTAATGCTGCTCTCTTCTTCGAAAGATTGGCAAGTTTTGGTGCAATTATCATTTAAAAAAAAAAAAAAGGTGGCTGATGGCACCCCTGTGTCACACATTAACAGCCTCAGTTGAAAATTAGGTGGTGAGCAACTTATCCCTGCAAACATCAATGGTCCCTCCAAGTAACAGCTGCCAGGGAAGCACAGAAAATACGGATTTTTGCTTTTTGTCATCCAGGGGACAAATTAAAATGGGCAGAGCTTATAGGTCTGGTCCTCATGGACCCAAACAGGTTCTGAATTACAACATCCTCAGCTGAAATTAAAAAGAATTTCATACCAACAAGACAAGAATTTCCATGCCAACCTTTCAACTTCCACATTTGCGAGCTTGAGGGAAAAAGAAAACCCAAGAAGAAAAGCAATCCTGTTTGTAGCCAAGTTAACAAATTCTACCATGCATCTTTCATTTGCATTTGGTGATATGAAGTTTAAAAAATACATCAACTTCAATTATCCTGCAGGCAATATGGACACATAGGAATCCTACTCCCACACAACTCATTTGGAGGCCAGCAATATTTATGACTAAAAAAACCTTAGCAGAATTTAAACAAACACAGGCTTTTTCTGGGTGAAACTTCACATCTATTTTTATTTTCTGATAAATTAACCTCAGCAGCAACAAGAGATTCCGTGAGCTGAGGGCTCAGCTGTTGGAAATGAAGCCCATGGACTAAAGCAATTTCAGTGACCTAAACTTGTGGCTCTGAGAGGTAATTCCTTCAAATCAAGAACCACTTTATAGTTGATAGATATTGCCAGGTAAAATCTACCAAAATGAGACACCTGTATTTTGAAAAATCAAATTTCTACCTACTAAAGAGAGCACTTCTCTTTTCAGTCAGGATTTTATAGCATTTACACAAAGCATTGTTTCTTTTGCCACCTTAGGATCTTCTGTGAGTCCATTAAAGCAGAAAAATCACCACCACTGCAGTATGAAAAAGCCCTGCTCAGGCTTTCACCTTCCCTAGGGAAGAAAAAAAAAAACTGGTCATGGATCCAAAACTTCCTTTACTTAGTAGAAAAAATTCGAGTTTTATTTCCGAGAAAGCTTCCTATATTGTGTGGATACTCTGTCACATGAAGAAAAATCACCACTATTCTTGTTTTTCTCAATGTACCCACCTCTCATAAAATAATATTAAAATCAGGGACCTCCAAGTGAACTTTAATTTTATTTAAAAGGATTAATTAGTTAACAAACGGCCAAAAAAACCCATCCCAATATTCTTTTCCATTATTTATCCTTTAGTTAAAAGGTTTTGTTCTCAGTAACTGTCAGGAACAAGGAAAACTAAGCAGATTTTTTATCAGAATCTCAGTCCTAACCCGATAAATAAAAACTTAAAATGATGTGAACAATCCCAGTGTCTTTCAGCCAGGAAATCTGTTCCCTCATAAATGAAAATTCCAGATGGATATTGACCAAGACCCATCCCACTAAATACTTGGAGCTGTGTTATTTGTCACTGCATAAAATGCATTGAAGATCTGATCCAGAGAACATAACTTGTATGCTCTTCACATAAGCCTAATAAAATATGTGCACTTACAAATATATATAAAAATATTTTATGCATTTAAATATAGATAAAGAAACTAGAGGTTTGAATAAATATGGGGAGTGAATGCAGGACTTCCCCATCATGTTTATGTAGAGGTAAATATCTACAAATATTTCTGTATGCATGGAAAAAAAAATCCTATTAATAAATTGGATGTCCAGCTTGTCTCTTAAACTTATATTTACATAATCTTCATCTGTTTATCCCTTTAAAAGCTGTGCTAAAATGAAATAAATGTATGGAAATAGAACCATAGAAAGGTTTGGGATGGAAAGGACCTTAAAAATCATCCAGCCAGGAATGTTTTCCACTGGCCCAGGTGGCTCCAAGCAAGTTATAGAAAATTCTCTGAAAATACAGAATCCAGTCTGGTACAACATGGGGAAAAATCTGCTTGGAATAACAACAGAAAAATCTCTCAGGGCATGTTTTAAAGCATAAAGAGCAAGATGAAATTGTTACCCAGCATAAACGGCAGGAATATCCACATACAGTAATTGCTGGATAACTGAGGGACATGAGGCAGAACACGATGCTGCAAATTCCAGCACCCAGAAAAAAATCTCTGTGAAGCCCAAAATGTTTTGATCAATGTCTTCCACCAGCTCCTTTTCATGATGAGCTTCAAGCTTTACCACTTCCCGTAGAAAATGATTCCAGCTGTATTTTGCTGTGGTGTCACATGTCAGGGATGATGCCCAGCAGATAAATCATTAAATTAATGGATTAAAATTAAAAAGAGCGTAGGAGGAAGGTCAGGAAGCTGCATTTCAGGAGTGATGCTGAAAAGTCCCTTTTGGTCCATCCTTTATGCCTTCAATGAACACTGACTCACATTTTTAAGAGATGCACACACTGTGAAATCTGCAGAGATATTTTTATGGGCCTAATGAAAAGTATTATTAGTTTACATCCTAATCTTTACTAAGTATTTTAGGAACACAATCTAATGAATAGCAGAGACGGCTGTGTTTTCACACCATAATTGCATTATGTGTAATTCAACCCCGTTGTCTCCTCACCAGATGGTGCCCTGGTAGAATTTAGTGAGTATATAAATGATGGATTTGGACTGAAATAAAATCAACCTTCACTTGTGAAGTGCATTTTACATTCCAGCACTGATTTCGGGACAAAACCCTGGAGTGTAAAAGCTGGAAAATCAGCAGAGGGAAATAACAAAGGAGTGTTACAAATGAATCATTGCAATTCAGGCTCTTCATACAAGACACTTTTCTGCCTTCTCAGCTCTCACTGATGTGGAGATATAAAATTACTATTTATAAAATTTGTACAATGACTGGCAAATAACATTGAGGACTGAGCAGTTAGACAAAGCCACCTGATTTGCTTGTTGGGCTGAATGTACTGAGGAGTTCTGCAGGTAAGGAGTGGAAAAAATACAGCTGTAGGAGCAAAACTTGTATTGTTTTGCCAGGAAGACTTAGACCTCAAGAACAGACACTGCCAGAGTTCGTGCAACAGTCACAAAGTCACAGAGCTCAACAAAAAATATGTTAAAATTATAAATATTTGTATTTCCATGGGGAAAAGCAGGAAAAATATGATTTTGCAAAGGCAGAGGCAAGAGTGATGTGGATTTGTTATGGTCAGCTCCATGGTCCATATTCCAAAAGGAGAAGATGAAAAGTGGGAGAGTGCTATGGGAAAAATAAATTTACCCCAGTGGCTGGAAAAATAACTGCACTGTGTAAGATGTGGCTGTTTGGCTGGACCATCTGTGTTTGATGCATCAAGGGACCCAGCTAATGTTTCTGAATATCTTGGGAATGAGAAAATAATTGATAATAAAGGAAACTTCAGTCTGGTGGAAACGGGTCTTATGAATGGTGTATAAATAAAATCGCAGCAGATTTAAGATACTTATTTTTAACAGAAGTGTGATCAGTCCTGTGTGAAAAACAATGTCATGTCCTCCATTCACAAGAAGACGAGGGAAATTATTTGAATAGATGCTTTAATCAAAGATTCTTCTCTGAAGGATGCAAAATTCAATTTTTTGGGTCACCTTTTCAAACCTTAAAGTCTCAACATGGACCAAAAGTGACATGACATAATGTTCCTGTAGAGACAGAAATCAAGGCAAATTTGTTGCTTTTTTAAAGTAAACAGACTATGGCACATTTGGATCCCTCGGATCCACAGAGGTAGGAAATACGTGATTTTTCCCAATTTTATGGCATTCAAAATCCATTATTTCCATAAAAATAAATATTCGGGAGTGTTTACAACTTTTCCTTCCTTAGTTATTATTCACGCAGCCACCTCCAATGAAATCTCTTTAATCTGAGCTACACAAAGAGTTCACCACTGAAGCTGTTCATGGGACTTTTAGTAGGATGCAGCCCCGGATTCCCCTTAACTCCCTAAACACGCCAAAGGCTGGAGGATTTGGTGTAAATCCTGGGGAATGACAGCCATAAAAAAAGGCTGACTCATCTCCCCAGCCCATCCATGAAAGCCCCATCAGGCTGTTGTCCCTGGGAACAGCACTGTGGGGGCTGTGCATGTGCAAATGAGCACAAAAGCACAGCTGGCATTTCTAATTCCGTCCAACCCAGGAGATACATGATCTCAGAAGGATCTGAGTTAATTACAACGACTACATCAAACCCAAATACTGAGTTCCCAAGTTGAGAAATAAATAAATAAATCAATAATTCGGTGCTTTGTGTCATGTGGAAGTACTGAAACATTTGCTTTCTGTCTGGGTGCTCTCTAATTTTTCTTGTCACATATTCTAATTATGAATAATGCTCACAACCCAACACGTGTTTACACCTCTTCACTGTTCCAAACCCTGCTGAGAGAGTACAACTTGTTTGCTTTCAACTTGTGATTTCAAAAGAAACAAACCAAATAATGATCCTGTAGCACAAAGGACATGGCCAAAATATATTTCCTGTGAGCAGAAGGAATAAAATTGGTTTTTGAATAAACGGTCTTTCTTTCCTGGTTTGCCACCACTGAGGAAAAACATCACTTTCCTCCCATACTGCACTTCAAGACAAACTCCATTCAGACGGGGTGGAATTGTTATAATTCTAGCTTTAAATCCAGGCTGGAGGTACTTTTGTTACAGTGAATGGGATTCACAATAATTTTGACAACAGTGGCAGTGAGAAAAGCTCTTTTCTAACAATCCTTACCACAGCATTTAATTGTTCCACCATGCAGAATGCAGAGATTTTCCAGCACAAGAGGGACTTTGAGAGCCTTGTGTGTGTGCGAAGAGGAACTCAAGGCTGTGGAGATGGAAGGGAAGGCTAAAAAGTCATGGCACAGTGTTTACCAATTTCATCTCTAGAATTCTGTTTGTATTACAGGAAACCCTGCGAGCAATTGACTCATGAGGAGCTCTCATGTTATATGCAAAAAGTAATTAACAGAAAAAAACAGGCTGAACATAAATTCCTCCAGAATTCAAGTTGTGGAAATATCAAACCCAATTCTGAGCAGAGTTAACACGGTTTATTTTTCTTACCTTCATGCTTCAATAAGTTTTAAGATTTTTTCCAATTTCAAAACACCCATTTTTAATTTTTGTTTTCTGTTTGTCATATGCCAAGCAGGCTGTTCTTTGAAGGCACACAGAATAGTATGGGACAACAATTCTGCAAATACTGATGTCTGTGCTGCTCTACTGGATATCATGAATATATATATTTCCCTGTTTTCTCCAAGTCAGAAGTGCAATCTCAGAGTGAATGAAGTCCTGACCTCCAAGTGACTCATTCCAGCTGCTGCTGGATCAGTTTTAGCCCCAGTCAGGGCTCATTTGACCCTGAAAAACCCACACAGGTCTCTTTTAAAGGCAGGAGGAGTCCCTAAGCTCGGGTGTTTGGCTGTAGGACTTTATTTGTAACCAACCCTGAGAAGTGAAATGATTCCATGGGTTACATTGCTCACATTTTTCTCTCCATGTGCATTCCACCAGGCAGGAAGGAGAAGTCTCTTGTTTAGCACCTCTAAATAAAGATGCTGAATAAGTGACAGCTTATTTATGAAATATTGTATCGTTTGGTACAACTACAGCTGGCACCAAAATCCCCTAAACATATGTGATTGTTTGCAAACGTGTCCAGTGAAGGTGAAAACAATAATATGCTTTGCCTTTACCCTTTTGCACCAGAAAATGTTGGATATAAAGCAGAAAGTTTGGTGAGTTATGGGATTTTTTTTTAATCAAATACTCTGCTTAAAATAGGCAGAGAAAATGTTATTATAAGCACACACGTAAGCGGTTTTCACTTCACTGCCTGTTTTGTAAGTGAGAGATGTTCATACGAGCGCTTGAGATCAGGGAATCATGGAATTAAAGAGTCGTTTTTGGAAGGGGAAAGAGAGGGAGAAGGGTTTTTGGAAGGGGACCTTGATCGTCCAGTTCCAGGGTTGGACAGGGGCAGGGACACCTCCCACTGTTCCAGGCTGCTCCAGCCCCAGTGTCCAACCTGGAACTGAACATTCCAGGGATCCAGGGACAGCCACAGCTGCTCTGGGAATTCTGTGCCAGGGCTGTCCACCCTGCCAGGGAACAATTCCTAATTCCCTAAGTTCCATCTAACCCCTCCCTGTGTCAGTCTGAGGCCATTCCCCTTGTCCTGTCACTGCATTTCCAGGGCTCCACCTCTGTGGTCACCTCAAAGCGGCTTCAGGGCTGAGCTGAACTAAACCATCAACAAACCATTGGCCCTTAGAAACACTTGCAGGGACAAATTAAGTGCAAACCAGCTTGGAAGGCTGAGGGACAAACTCCAGCCCAGAGCTGGTCAGGGCACCCAAAGGTGCTCCTGCCTGAGGAGCAGAGGAGCTCTGTGAACTTTTCCCAAGCCATCCATCCATGCAGCGCATCCCAGAGCTGTCACACAGGAGCCTGACACCCAGAAAATCGGGAGTGTTGGTCCTCCCACGTGGCTGCTCCAGTCACCTGCTGGCAGAGCAGATGGGATTTGTCTCCAGCTCGAGCCTATGTAGAACCACCTGCCTGACAAAGCCAGGCCTGAGGGGGTTCAGCACCATCTGAGGCTAAAGCTGAGCCTAAGCCTGCAGCACCATGCAGGAGGCTCTCTTCTGGCTGAGCGACTCCTTTGCAAAAGGTGCAGTTTTCCCATGGCCAGGCGTCAAATGAGGGACAGAGCTGGAAACAGAGCCCACGAGAATTCCAGACTGGGTGAGACTGGGAGGACCACAGTGCTCCAACCCCAAGCAGAGCCATCCTAAAGCACATTGCTGTACAGTGGTGGTGTTTTGCACCACCTAATTAGTGGTTTGTCTCGGGTCTCTTCTGTCTTCACTCAGAGCCAGGATTTAAAAATACATGAAGGAAACGGGTTTTTTCGTGCTTGGGCTCAGTTGTTTATTAAATATTATCTAAAATACAGAGAGTTCAGCAGCACTTCCAGCCACCAGCTAGAAGTGAGCAAAATGGAGGAGAATCCAGCTGCTACAAGGTCTCTTGAAGCTAAACAGTCCAATAGAGAATTAACACCTGTATTATTTATACTTTTAACCCATCCAATGACCCTCAGTGCGGCACTAGCTATCCAACCATAAACTACAACCTGAAACCATGAAGAAGGAAGATGAACACCAAAAGAGACACCACCCCAAATCCTCCATCTTGTCCCACACCTATCACTGCATTATAAAAACCTCAAATTCCAAACTCTTCACCATGTGAAATCACACACTTCTATTTAATACACACCAGTGATTTTAACTCCATCACTAAAATTTGGAATCCTTCTCCAAGGCCTCAGGTCAAAAGCAGTGCTCTCCTGGGGGTCAGTGCCAGAAAGCACAGAAAGCTCAAAAATCCCAGGTTTGTGGGAACCAACACATTGCTAGGATATCCCAGATCAAAGAATCCTAATTTATCCTAATTTATAGCTAACAGGGTCAGAAAGCCACCACAGGAGGGTGAAGGTGCCTCTGCCAGCCTTCAGGGAAAGAGTCTTGCTGGCAAAGAGCAGGATTTCACTATTCAGTGTAAGAGTTTGATTTCTAAGTGAACAGACTCTCTGAGAAACAGTGACTTAAGACTCCCTCAATATTTGCACGTCTCCTGTCTCCACGTCCCCAGCACATCACCAGAGCTCTGCTGATTTTAGTGACTGGTTGCCAGAAAATGGTACAACCAGGAGAAAAGGGAGAGCTGGTTGTGCTGAGTAAGCTGCCATCATTTACTCACAGAGTAGACACAGAGTCACAAGCACAGAAGGTGCACAAGTTCAGGCTGTCTCCCTCCATCTTCCAAGCCAGTGTTTTGTTTTTAACATTATTTGGACGCCTCAAGTCTCAGCAGTAAGTCTGAAGTGGAAAACAGTCAGCATTTTCAAGGCGCAAAAGCCCAAAGTCATGTAGGAAACAAAATGTCTTCTACTGAAATAAAAGTGATGCTGCAAACTCCAGCAGCAGGAAATCAGAGCTGGAAGAACTTAGAGCTGACAAAGTTTCAAAGAGAATCAAAGATGCAACTACTTATGTAAAGAGGAGGTGAGGATTTTGTATATCTCTATATCAGCATGCAAGTACACACTGCAATTATAATTTTATGTATATTAACATTTAATAACCTGTGCTATTCCACTTAGGTGAATAAACTGTATTTTAATACAGTGCTATATTTTCATGACATCCCTATATTAAGCAGTTCCTCCTTTCTGTACCAGGAATAAAGCACAGATGAACTTCTGAACCCATTTTGCTACTGTTAGGTTAGAGGGGAAGAAACACCTTATGGACAGCCAAGATCCAGTGGCCTGAGAAGTTTCCCCCATCAACAATCAAGAGCATTTCAGAGATGATAAAATACTTCATAAATCTTCACAAAGAACTGATAAAAAAAGATGAGCAAGGTGATAAATCCTTAACATTTAACTCATCCCAACTTGACTGAAGAAACACTTTATCAAAGGGAGTTAAATATAGCCAACCAGTAAAAGGAATCAATATAAACCATAAAAGAGAGGACCACAGAGAGGTGAGGAGAAATTCTGACAGTTCACAAAAAGGAGACAGAGAAAAGTAGGAACTGCAAAGTCCTGCTGAACTCCTCAGGTCCCTGTTAACAGGTTTCCATCCCCAGATAATTAGGAGAGTTTTAATAGTCTCTAGCAATGAATGTGGGTTGAAGAGCCCCACAAATTGACAGCCTCTTTTTTCTTTTTTCTTTTTTTTTTTTTTTTTTTTTTTCCCCTACTGAGTGCAAACCAAGTGGTGTGGTGTGATACAAATGGCAGCTGTATCCAAACATTGCCTCATTAGTGCAGTCATTAACCCTCACCAGGGGTCACTGAGGGCAGGCCCTGGGATTTACAATCTCACCAATTTACAGCCAGCCTGCCCACAGAGCCAGGGCTCTCATCAAAGGCGTTTCCTGCTCAACCACAGAGCCTTTTACAAAGTCAGCACCAATTAAAACTCAACTGCAACTGCACACTTGGCCTGTCCACAGACTGAGCTGGGCTTTTCAGTCAGCTGCAGATAAACTGAAGTTGCCTCAACGTGTCCAAATCCTGGTTTTTCAGCAGGAAATTTGGTGTTTTGACTATTCCCTCTGCTCCTGTCCCTGTTCCCTGGAGCAGAGCCCGACCCCCCCTCCCTGCCCGTCCTGTCAGGGAGTTGTGCAGAGCCACAAGGTCCCCCCTGAGCCTCCTTTTCTCCAGGCTCAGCCCCTTTCCCAGCTCCCTCAGCCCCTCCTGGGGCTCCAGCCCCTTCCCCAGCTCCGTTCCCTGCCCTGGACACGCTCCAGCCCCTCCAGGGCTCTCCTGCAGGAGCCACAACTGGACACAGCCCTCGAGGGTCTCTCAGTGCCAGCACAGAGGGACAATCCCTGCCCTGCTCCTGCTGGACACACAATTCCTCATCCAGCCCAGCTGCCAGTGGCCTCTTGCCCACCTGGGCACCCCTGGGCTCGTGTCCAACCCCTGTCACCAGCACCCCCAGGGCTTTGCCAGCTTTTCCAGCCCCTCTGCCCAGCCTGGAGCTCCACGGGGTTGGTGTGACCCAAGGGCAGGACTCAACACTTTGACCTCGTACGACCCTCACATCATCCCATGGATCCAGCCTGTCCAGATCCCTCAGAGACTCAGGACATGCTGTTGAGACAGAAAAGTGAAAAATTCCCTCTCAAAACCATCAGTCATCTCAAAGGACTCAATTCAAACCTACTAAGTAAATGAGACTCTTTCTACTAAATTTCTATTTCTATTCAACTGGTTTTCCATTTGATCCCACACACCAAGAAGGAAATTGCCTTTCTTTAAAAAAAAAACAGATTGAATTAAATAGCATTTCCAGTGAAAAGGACTTCATACTCTCATATTTCCGAAGGTATACTGCTGTGAATCAAGCAGAAATCCTGGTCAAAAATTCAAGCACTCAACTTGACAGTTTAGGTCAGTGTAGTGCATTTTCCCCCTTGCTAAATTCTTTAAACATTAGAGAGACAGAGAGGAGTGCAGAAGTGGTACTTCCTGCTTTGCTTGAAAACAAACTGTTTGTTTTTCAGCACTTGAGCTGCAGTAGCAGGAACGAATTTAGACCCTGGAAAATCAGGAAGAATTCACCAAATTATCGGCAGCTTAAACTGCAGAGTGCTAGAGAAGCCCAGACTGCTTCAGGCCACTGGCCAGCATTTGGAAGGGTTACCAGAGGTTTGTTAACATGGAACTATCCTAGTTTTTTGTTGTTTGTTGTTGGGTTTTTTTGTGGTTTTTGTTTGTTTTTGGTTTTGGTTTTTTGTTTTTTTTTTTTTTTTTTTTAATAAGACCTTACAGGCTTCCCTTTGAAGGGTGAGGATGCTGGGAAAAACAAAGCCAGGAAGACACAGGGCTCAATACCAGAGGGAGAGAATAGCCAGCACAGGGGAAAGAGGGAAGATAAAGATCAAAAGCAGTCAGAAATGGATTTTTTTAGGCTGGAAAAGTGCTCCAAGACCACGGAGTCCCAGCTGTGTTTGATCCCCACCTTGTCCCCAGCCCAGAGCACTGAGTGCCACGTCCAGGTGGCACCTGCAGGGATGGGCACTGCAAACCTCACTGGACAGCTTTTTCCAATGCTTAACAACCTTTTCCATGCAGAAATTTCTGCTGATGTCCAACCTGAACCTCCCCTAGCACAGCCTGAGGCCTTTTCCTCTCTTCCTATCCCTTGTTCCCCAGAAGAGGAATCCAATCCCCACCTTACTACAACCTCCTGTCAGGCAGAGTGAAAAGCCCCTGAGCCTCCCCAGCTCCATCAACCTCTCCCTACATTAATTCTTCTCTAGACCCTTCCCCAGCTCCATTGCCCTTCCCTGGACACACTCAGGTCTATTTTCCTGAGCTTCTTCCCGGGAGGGAGAATGGAATTCTGCACCAGGAACAGGCAGGCCAAGCTGCAGCTCACCAAGGCCACCAAACAACAGATGGTGGCAACTTTTGATAGCAGTCAGTGTGGACTGGCTTTGACCCAGTGAATTAGCAGCAAAAATATTTCCAGCTTGTTTTCTAATTCCTTCCAACCAGCTGTTTCTCCCATGGAAACATTATATATTATGTATTAGCCTACATTAAGTCCTGGAGAGGCACTTGATTAAAAAAAACAGCACCAACCTTCTCGTTGCTGTGCAGTACAAAATAGACCTGGCAAATTTGGCTGCCTCCTGTTTTCATTTTAAACTGAGAGGGCAATCTCACACTGCCTACCACTGATGCTGCAGAATTTCCACACCCACTTTTTCCTTGTTTACTTCTTTTAACTCAGCTCATGCCAGATTTAACGTGAGAGGGCTCATTGAAAATGCCCTCTCCATGGTGAGGAGTTTGTGTCACCCTCTGCCTGCATTTTTGTTTGGTGATAGCATCAATCTGTCCACAAAACCAGGTCAGCTCTGTGTGCCCTAGATGAGGCAGAAGGTGTAAAGAATAAAACCCCAAAGACACAAACTCTTGATTAAGGTGTTAGTTTACTATCGAATTTAAAGTGTTGATAAGCTCTTAATTAAAGGGTTAGTTTGCTATTGAATGTTAAATGTTAAAATTCTAAAACTTACCTTTTGTTGTCATTGTTAAGTGTTAATATCCCTTGATAAGTTAAAATGCGTTCTGCTGATCCTGTATTTGTATTCCTTGCCATCACTTCCCTGTGTCCATGACCCTTTCCATCAGGGACCACACCCACTGCTCCCAGAAGAACTTGCATATGAACCGCATGCAAATGAGGGGCCTTTAGTGTAATTCAGACCCCCAAAACAACAAACCAGCATATAATAAAAGAGTAAAAACTGTGACTCTAGCCCAGCAGAACCACAGAAAATCATACACCATCAACTAGAGCCAGGTTCCATCCTGTTACCATAACTGAGCAGCACTCAGACTAAATGACACCCCTAGACCACAAACCAGCGCTGGTTTTCCAAAGGATTCCCGTGAGGACAGAAGCCCCAGCTCTGCCACCAGACAAAGCTGTGCATTCTCGTCATCAGCGTCGTGTGTGCGACCCCTCGGGCTCCCCACCCACAGCTGACCTTTACTGCAGGCCTTAAAAAGGAGCTGGGTCCCCCAGCCCTTTCTTACAAAGGGGTCCCTGGCTTGGCCTGTCCCAGCTGCTGTCCCCTACCCAGGTGACCACTTGCTCCACGTGTGGCTGTAGATCTGATCCTACTGACCCTGGCAGGAGGCTTCAACCTGGGTGCTCTGCTCTGGAATGTGGTCAAGCAACTCAAAAATGTCCTGTTTTCAAATCCATCAGGGCGGACTGAGAGTTGGCCATGTGTTGTTTTCTTGGGTCTGAATTATGATAAAATTCAATCTGGCAATTAACCCCAAATGAACATCCTGATAATGAGGCAAAGATTTGGCAGATGAGCTGCTAAACTCACCTGGAGGTCTGTGGCTGGCACTCAACCACTCTGGATGCCCAGTCCACTTTCCTTCTGGAAGATTCTAACATATTCTTTCTTGGAATGTGGAGATCTCTCCCCTGGGACTTTGGGGATGCCCACCAGGGATAGTCCTGGAGGTTAAGAGAAAGAACTGCCATGATTCAACAATCATGGGTGAGTTACATCAATCTCTACTTAATGATAGTTTCTACTCTCCAAGCTTTAATATAACTGTTTTAATGTTGTTTTAGCTTTTATATCGTGCAGTAAGTTATTCTGAGGGAGTCCCTTTCATCTAATCATTTGTCATAATAAAGAACTCATTTTTATATCATATATCTGCTTTGCCATTATTAAAACGTGCAGGACAAAGTTGTAACACTTAAACTCTGGGGCTAGGACTGGGTCCAGCCCCTCCAGGCTCCTCTCTGAGAAGTTTAGAAAGCCAGGGGTGCCTTTCAGCACTCGTGACTCGGTGGATGGGATTCTTTAATAAACTTATTCTGAAGCTCCCACTCCACCCACATCACTAAACCAACCACTTCCACACAAATCTCTCAGGTTTGGAGAGCTTTTGGATCTGTGGTTATTCAGGTTTCTATTTAGGAGCCTGTGGTGCCATAAAAAAGTCTGCTCAGGGAAAGAGAGTTGCTTTTCCATGTTATTGCTGTGAGAGAAATTAAATTATAAGCCCTTATCACCACTTAGGAGTGTGAAGTGCTGGAGGGTAGAAACCTCCTGGATGAAGCCTTAACCCTGTGGAATAAAAGGAAAAATTTCTGTTGACATTTACAAAACCAGGATCTCACTCTGTATATTCTTGTGCATTTAAGTGGTTTGCATTCTCACAAGGAGTCAGGATTATTTATTAACTGACTGCCCACAGCATCATCAAAACTCATGGAAATGTTCCTACATCCTTCCTTCCTCTGAAAATGCCTGTGCAAGCCAAGTAAGAATTTCCCAAACCCAGTGATGTGGTTTTAGTTAGACAGATTTTATTTGTGAAATGGAGAGCTTCAGTGATTACATGCTTTTTTTGTTGTTTTCTGAGGTTCATGTTCATTTGTGAAAATGGAAGTAGGAGTGTGTTACACTGTGTTTTATTAAATCCCATTAGTTCCTGAATTATAAGTGGCCCTCTCTGTTGGAAGTAAATCTCACAGCACTGGCTACTGAGTTTTGGCTGTTGATGCTGTACTAAAGCAAACTGGCTGTGAATTCTTTATTTTTATGCAGCATTTATTATTTTGGATTTATAATTTCTGCCTTCCCCAGAAGCAGGATGTACACAGCTTTCTGTTGTTTCTCATGCAAAAATAAAAATGTAAATTTTGTGCTGTGATCATTTTAAACTCATCCATTTGCTTGTTCTGACATCTCCATGGAACTGGATCTGTGAATTTGATGAAATTCAGCTGTCTGGTGGTTGGTTTTTTTGTTTGTTTAGGGGGGTTTTTTTGGTTTTCTTTTTTTTTTTTTTTTTTGGTTGAGCACTTTCTGGCAAAGGCAGATCTTCCAGTGACGCTAATGACTACAGATCCTTTGGCATACATGGAACAGAACAAGTAACTCCACTGGAAATCTCTTCCAGGTAACCAAAATTCCATTTTTCTTAACATCCACATACTTTTGCATTAAGTTGTACCTGGGTACAAAACAATTAAAGAGAATTGATTTTTTTTTTGTTTTGTTTTGTTTCAAGTGCAAGCTCTGAATTTAGATCTTCCCATTTCTCTGTCGTTTATATCAGAATAAATGAATATATCTTGTTCTCAGCAGAATCCTCTTCCAGTTTGGTTTTAGCTCTCTCCTGAGCACCATCCCTGCTTTGACTTTTATCACTTTTCTCACTGGTGAGGGTTGGGCTCAGGGAACAGGGACAGGAGCAGAGGGAACGGCCTCAGGCTGGGCCAGGGCAGGCTCAGCTGGGACAGCAGCAGGAATTTCCCCATGGAAAGGGTGCTCAGGCCTTGGAAGGGAGGTTGTGGGTCACTACCATGTCCTACCTACCTTGAACCTAAGGCAGGAGCCAAAAAAAAATCAGGGTAGCTGCCTCTTACCTGCCCAAATTCAACAGAATAAAACGTCCTTTTCTTTTTTTTTTTTTTTTTTTTTACCTCAGAGGACACCAATATATCCATTACAATCTACAAGACATTTTCACTAAATTGCCAGCAGCTTCTTTAATTTATTTTCTGCACTCAGTTTTGCTTTTATTCATAGAGATCTTTAACTCCTTAAATACAGTATCAGATTACTCGTTCTCCTTGGAGGAGTCATCTGCAGTGACCCAAATGACAGCTGTCAGGCTAAGATTTAACACATTTATAAGTACCTAAAGCCCCTTGGACACCACAAGAGCTACAGAACAGGCAGAGGCAACATCAAATCTCTGCGTTTAGGGCAAGGGGCTCTTTCCTTGCTATGTTGAATCAGCCTGAAGTGCACCATGTCTCAAAATATTATAATTTTGTAGGAGCATAAGGCTTTTAAAGCAGTTATTATAACTCTTTGGAGCCTTACCAAAGACACCAACCCCCAGATAAAATTGTAATAAACAGTGGTAGGGAGAAAAGTAGCTACTGCAAAGCCTAATTAAGTATTTTGATTAGTTCGTACTTGCTGCATTTTGGCTGCTGTTTATAATTAATTTTATTATCTAATATCTGTCAGCGCTGGGTTTTTTTTTAACTACTTCTTTGTTTACTTAATTGAGCCATTTATAATCATCACTTTGGAGGAGTGAGTTCTCCTGCTAGCTTTTATAACTGATGGTGTTCACTAAGCCTTTTTACCCTTCATAGCACTGCCAGCAGTAACCCCAAGCAAGAATCCAGATTTCCAGGCACAATAAAGGGTGCTGAGCATCATTTCTTACCCACAGTCAAACACAAACCTTCCTTTCAGTCAGCTTTTCCTGCAAGGTTCAGCCTATTTCACTCTAACACCAATTTGAGTTGGTAATAGTGGATTATTGAAGATGTGGGGAAATCCATGGAATGTCTTGTGGACACAGCCAGTCAGTGCTACCATGGAACAAGTGCAGTATTGGAGCCAGGAGCACAAAATGACACTGATTTTACAGCAGGGAGGAGTCACCCTCTCCTGTGAGGAAAGCCTGAGAAAATTGGGATTGCTCAGCCTGGAGAGGAGAAGCTTTGGGCTGAGCTCAGGGTGGCCTTGCAGGGCCTGGAGGAGCTGCAGGAAACATGGAGAGAGACAATTGCCAAGGGATGGAGGGACAGGACACAGGGAATGGCTTCAGAGCAGCATTGGATGGGATACTGGGAATTAGGAATTGTTCCCTGGGAGGGTGGGGAGAAGCTGGGATGGAATTCCCAGATTTGCTGTGGCTGCCCCTAGATCCCTGGAAGTGTCCAAGGCCAGGTTGGATTTTTTCTTGGAGCACCCTGGGATAATGGAAAGTTTCCCTGTCCCATCCTGGAACTGGATAATCTCTAAGATCCTATGATTTTTCAATACCTCACTCTCAATTTTCAGTACCTTGCTCTGGATTTGGAGCATTGAGACTCCTCACGTTTTTTAGCTTTTGCCTTTGCAGTCATTTTTCTCCTTTCCCCAGTTTAAACAATAACTCAGCTAAAAGAGAAGGGGGCATGTGGCCAGAACCATTTTATATTTCAGAGTGGCTCTGCAATGTGTCCATTACCCAAATTGAGGTAACAGGAAGATTGGGAATATCCCAATCCATGACCTTGAAAACTGGAGTCAAGCAATAGGTATGGCATGGAACTTAATAGGACAAAGTGCAGAGTCAGGAATGAAACAGAAATTCCTGCCCTCAGTTATGAACATGATCGGACTGACAAGGGATGAGAAGGAATTGACTTTATCTCCCTCAGCCAGAGGAGAACAGAGCCATGAGTGCAATGCAACTGTAAAGAAGTAAATGTGATCCTACATCTCATGAGCTGGGAATGTTCCTGTAGGGAAAGGGGAATATTGTTTCTGTTGGATGTGACACTGATGAGCCCTTTGCAGGGATACTGTCACAATCCTGGTCCCTTCTGCACTGGGAAGATGAATTTGAACTGATATTGAGCAGAGGAAGACCAACAGGATAATGTGGAGAGCTTGTGGCACAAGGGAACAATAACAAGTATTGGTCCAGTTAGCTCTAGGAAAATAAAGGTGAAGAGGGAATAAAGTTGTTCACTATAAATATATCAGACCAGGTGAAGGAGAGGGAGAAAGGGAGGTAATCATGGTTTTAAATTAGTGGGAAAATCACCACAGGGGGAAAAAAAAATGAAATAAATAAACAAAGTGCTATGCCAAATGGAATTCCTAAACATCAGAGAAGGAATTATTTGGGAGTTGTAGTAGGAATTAAAAAAAAAACAAAAAAAAACTAACAAATAAATCTACAACACTCAAATAAAAAAACATAAGTAACCAGATTGTATTTATGGTAAGCAGAAATCTCAGATATTTCTGGAAGGCTCTCTGTATAGAGCCCAGTGCAGACATGATCCCATCACCCTGCACATTGTTTCTGGGCCTGTATTCCTAATCCAGAACAACTGCTGAGAGGTTTTATGAATGAATTTTCAGAAAATGGGAGGCTGGAATAGAAATAGGAGGAAGAGGAAACAGAGAGGAAAGAGCAGAGGCAGTGACAGAAAAGCAGTGATTGACTAGACTGGGGTCTTTGGGGTTTTGAAATGGATCTCCAGAGGTCCCTTCCAACCCCAAATAGTCTATGATTCTGTGATTCTGTGACTGCTTTGTAATATATAAAATTAAGACCACAAATTCAGTGTTTAACCTGTCCCGCATAACAAAAACATACCTGTTGAAAATTGTATTTCATAATTGATTAAAAAAATCGCTGCCAAAGAAGAGAGCTGAAGGGAGCCCCTTGGGATTTAAAGAATTGAAATGATTACTCACAAGAGGAGCAGAGGGTGATTAAAATAAACAGGCCTTAATTGATTAAATTGAATGTAAGGGAAACAGAAAAGCTTCACATGATTGGTACCTGCCCTGCAGGTGGCAAAGGAAGAGGAATATTGAGAAAACACAAAACTGCATTATCAGGGAAGGTTTTTTGCACAGCAAATGGGATACTGGGACAAAGGTGGGGAGATTTTGCTCTTGCATGCAGCAAAATTCCAGGCTTTCCATTAAGTCTTTGCTTGCAAAACAGCTTTACATAAGCAGCTTTTATAATGCTCCGTGAAGATCAATAGCTTTAGGTTGACTTATTTGTTTTGTTCTGTTCCCCTGTTACCAAAGTATTCGATTGCAGGCTGGAAAGTTGCTTTGTTACATCAGATTCTATCCAAAAATATCAGGAAAGATAGGTTTTACCTTGCAAAATACTGGAGAGAGAGAAAGGGCAAAGGGGAGAAGGTTATTGCCAACCCCTCCATAATAAATTTTGGCAGCTATGACACCTAACTCCATATTTATAGCCGTTCCCTAGACTGACATCCAGAATTGGGAAGGTTAGCAAGTGAAAGAGGAGCTTTTGCCGAGGAAAGCAACCTTAAACATCAGGCAGCTTTTCAAAACATCTGGGCCAGATTTACCAGATTGCACCTTGGAAATGTTAGACACCAAAAAATCAGGCCTTGATGTGCAAATGGGGGGGGGGGAAATGGGGGTGGTAGGCTGGGAAAGAGAATTCCCTCTGGTATTCTTCCTGCCAGAAAACAAAACCAGACAGCTTCCACCCACTGGTCTCTCCTCATCTTCCCTTCAGTTCCTAATGGCTTGCTCTGCAAAATTTCCCCAGCTCCAGCACACCACAATACCTCCCAAAGATTTAAAATTCCCCTCAGATTAGCAAATGTTGACCCTTTGACAATATTATCAGCTTGTGTGAACCAAAACTGTTTCAGCTTATCTTTAAGCAGACATTTCCTACCACATCTTCCCTTACTGCTGTGTAGGAAAAAAATAAAAGCTTTCAGTGCTGCCATATGGGCTGAGGCAATATCTAGACTTACACTTTTTAGGCCAGGCAGAGAAAGTGTAATAACAAGAGGAGGAGCAAAAGAGGCTCTAGGCAAGGCTTCTCCCAAGCTACCAGATGATTTGTTCCCTTTGCATATCAAAACACCCCCGGGCCTGATCACAGAATCACAGAATCTTTTAGGTTGGAAAAGACCTCCAAGAACAGGTCCAGCTTTTAATTTTCATGAGGTTTTGGTTTATGGTGGCACCTAAAGAGGCACAGGTCAGGATCAGCCAGCCCCAGGACTGTCAAAGTGCACGTTTTGATCTTAAAAACAGATTATTTTTTATGTGCTCATGAGTTATTTTGGTATCTCCAGGTAAATGCTGTAATTCTGAGAATGTTGGAAAATTCTTGGCTTGCAGATAAACAGGGATCCTTTGAGACAAGATAAAAACTCAGACTCTTTAAAATAATTAAAACTGTATGTATCAAACACTACTTTGTGGCCAAATTTCTTCTGCAGACACATTTTGGATTTAACTACTTTTCAACTACTATTTACAAGTTGTTGTAGTAGTAGCTCCTACTTTTTAACTACATTTTAACGACTTGTCCCTTTTGGAGGTAAGGAGGAATGTACACCAAGGAAAGCCAACATTTCAGAACTTCAAGTGACGAACCAATGCCTCTGGCTCAATTTCATCAGAGCCCAAATGTTGTTTTTTACGTGTTGGATTCATTTTCCCAGGAAGGTTTGGAGTCCCCCTCCCTGGAGGTGTCCCAGGAAGGCCTGGACGTGGCACTCAGTCCTCAGGGCTGGGGACAAGGTGGGGATGGGTCACAGCTTGGATTTGATGATTCTGGAGCCCTTTTCCAACCCTGATGATCCTGAATTAAATCACACTAACATGAATCTGCACAAACTGCAGGATAAGGTCATGGGAATACTACCTGCATTCCCATTTTGTCCTGGGAGCTGTGGGTTCACTGAAATACCAATGGCAAACATCCCCAAAAATCCCTCCTAGAGATGTGGTGGTGAGGGATTTCTCTATGTATGAATGCTCTGTTGTTCTGGTGAAATTAAAACTGGACAGGGATAAGGGTGTGCCAGAGCCTGGTTTAGGAAGTTTGTCTCCATAAAATCTCTCTGCACAACCCCCAGAGAATGAACAGGAGGTGAGGGAGAGCAGAACCCTCCAGAGGGTACGTCAGGACTGAAGCTTATTTTATGTGCACTGACCTCTGTGGGATCCTTTCCTCAACAGCCCAAGTAGATGTAAAACCCAAAGTTAAGCATTTAAAGTAGGATGTGCCCATCCCCTCCCATCGACCCATTCCTCTGCTTTTCCCATTGTTCAGCCATCCAAAAACAATTCCAAAAATCCTCAAGCTGATACAAACTTTGCTCCTGACATAAACTGTTCCCTCAGGCACGGCACAAGTCTGGGGAATTCAAATTGTTTCTGCAACTGTGTGCCCAGAGGGAGCTGGGAGGGAACGGAGTCAAAGCCCATTAACTGGAATCACCCTGAATGAGCAGATTTAGGCACTGCCAGTTCAAGTTCTGCCTTAGCCTTCGACTGAAATGGAAAGGGAAAGGAAATCTCAGCAGCTCACCAGTCAGGCATTTGCCTGGGACCTTCAGAAAGCAGCAGGGATCTTTTCAATGTGTCTTAGCACGGGCATTAATTCACTCTGAGAGGCTCTGCAGGGAGACTCGTGGAGCTGACACTGAGTGAGCTGCAACTGAGACAAATAGATCAGAAGGGGACAGCAGGCCAAGTACAAAATAATTATTTGTGCACCTGTTCCAGAGCCATTTCAGATTTTGTGCCCCAAGAGAAAAAGTGCCATTTGGAAAGCACGAGGGTTTGTGCAATTAAATGATGCTGTTATGGTTCCAAGCTCAACCTAACCACTCATATGCTGCTTCTCCTGAAATATTTAACAATTAATAGAGTTAAAAGGGCCTATAACCCATCACATTGTGTCAGGATTGTGAAGGCAGAAAGGATAAGATCTTACGTATCCTCATTTCACATAAACCCTGTCTCCATTTTGGATGTGGCCAGTTTCCCTATTCTGTTGGCAAATGAAAGCAGGAAAAATGAGTAACAAGTAGGGCAGGCTCTAGAAAAGTAACTTTAGCTTGGAGAACAGCTCCTGTTCCAGGAGATTTGGTCCTAGCACAAGGGAAGAGATTTAAAGACCGGTAGTTTGCAGGAAGAAATTAAGAGTTGTGCAAATCTCCCAGGAAGAAGAGGCCTCATGCTGCTCTTTTCAGGCAGGTTCCCTTTTGTGGGAAAAGCTTAGGGAACAAGAATGCAGCCATTTTTTTACCTAACATGATATAATAATATATCCACCACACAACTGCATAGGCTCAAAAGAGATTTCAGAGAGAAGAAAAAAATTATTCCCAGAAAGCACATTAGGAAATGTAGGAAGGTGTGAAGAAAGGGTGAGGTGAGAAAGGAAATGCAAATAAGGAGATTGTACAAGCTAAAACGGTGCTGGTTTAAAGTATTACTTTTTTCTCGGAGAAAAAAATTAGATCACTGATGATCCATGGACAGAGAGCACAGATGGGGTGGGGAGCTGGGCTTGCTGCTAATCTAAGACAAAAAATTACAGAGAAACTGATAGGACTTTTGAAAGTGGAAATTGTTATCATTTATGTTACCTGAAAATCCACAATCCCATTCCGCTTCCCACTGGCTAGGGGCAAAAGTTTGGAATATGGGTCATTTATCACAGAGCAGAGTGCAGACACAAAGATTGAAGTGTTTCACGTTTTCAGCAGGTGGAGTGAAAAGGGTGATTATGATGAAGTCTGGAAAGGATTTCTGGGCTCTACTTTCCAGCCAGGTTTTCTCAGCAAAGAAGGTTGAAGAAAAGTATCTGTCGATGTCTGAAGGTGTGCACCTGCCTGTTTGCCTGGCAGCTGTTCCAACCGGGAATGCGGGATCTGGTGACCAATTTCAGCCCAGCCTGAGAGTGGGAAAGCAATGTCAAAGACTCCATCAGTGAGGAGAAGGGTAAAGATGCTGGAACGTGCCCCAAAGGGGATGGAGATTTGTTTGTGATGTGAGATCAGCCCTTGTTATGTGCCGGAGAACTGCGGGACGCAAACCCTGCTGTTCCCTGGATACACCTGTGGTTCTCTGCTGCGAGGGCAGTGATGCCCTGGCACAGGCTGCCCAGAGAAGCTGCGGCCGCACCTGCATCCCTGGAAGCGTCCAAGCCCGGGCTGGATGGAGCTCTGAGCAAAAGGCGCTAGTGGAAGGTGTCCCTGCCCACGGCCGGGGGGGGTTGGCACTAATCGATATTTAAGCTCCCTTCCAACCCAACCCGTCCCACGATTCCGTGATTCGTGCGCGGGGACGGCGCCGCCGGGGTAGGCGGGACGCTCCCGAGGCAGCCGCATCCCGGCGGGAGGGACAGCGCCGGGTCCCCGCGCTCCGCACCGCCATCCCCGCGGGAGCGCAGCGCTCCCTTCCAGCGGGGGCGGCGCAGGAGGAGCGGGGCCGCCCCCGCGGAAGGAGCGCGCCGCCCCCGCCGCCCCGCAGAGGGCGCTGCCGCCGCTCCGCGCTTCTCTCCGCGCTTCTCTCCGCGCTTCTCTCCGCGCCCCGCGTCCGGCTTTGCGCTCCTCTCCCCGCTCCGCTCTCCTGTCCGCGCCCTCCCGGCCAGCGCAGCCCCCGCGCCTCCCCCGCACACAGCCGCGCACATCCCGCTCCCCACCCCGCTCCGGCGGAGCCCCGCGGCCGGCGGGTGCCGCTGCGCCCCCCGGGGGTGCGCGGCTGGCGGGAGGTGGGCGAGCGGGCGTGGGGAATGGAGACGCCCGACAGCATCCTCGGGGCCGTGTGACAGCGAGCGGCGCTCAGACGCCCGCACGGAGCCGGAGCCGGAGCCCCGCAGCCGCCCTGCCCCGTCCCGTCCCGCGGGGAGCCGGCATGGAGTGACAGCAGCCGCCAGGTAAGCGGGGCTGCCGTACAGGAGGGGACCCCGCGCAGGTGATGGATCGGGGCTCGCGGGTTTGGTGCCCTCGCGGCTCGTTGCCGCCGCGTTTCTCCATCTCCCCCCCTGCCCCAAAAAACCGCCCTTCCTCCAGCTCCCCGGGAAGCCGCGGCTGCGGTGCCGAGGGATTCGGGGCGCGTTACTTATGTAACCCGGGGGCGAGCAGCCGCTTCCCGCTGGGCGAGGGGCGAAGCGGCAGCGGCCAAACCGCGGCCGAGGGGGGGGACACGGTGGGGCTGCCAGGGCTGGCCCCGAGGTCTCTCCGTTTCCAGCTGCCGTCGCGGGAGCCTCCCGCGTGGGAGCCCCATCCGCACGCCCTCGGGCAAAAACTCCGCCGCGACGGGGCCGGAGCTGCTCCGACCTCTCCCGGCTCCGAGGCTCGGCACCGGGCACCGCGGGGACCGGCGTCCTCCCTAGCGGCGGTGGCCGAGCTGGGAAGAACTTCAAAGCGGGCAGGAGGGAAGGAGAGGGAGGACGATGCTGTTTTGGCTGCTCCCGTCTCACTTGTCCGCCGGGAGGGATGCGCTGCGGGGAGCTGGGGTGGCTGGGGGCAGCCGGGGCCGGGCGGAGAGGAGCCGGAGCTGGGATGAAAGGGCGGCGCGGCCCCGCTGGGCGGTCAGGAGGGGACAGCCTCCCCCGGGGGACACGGGTGGCGGAGGGGACGGGGGTGTTCACGGAGGGGTGCCCGTCTCTTGTTCGGAGGGAGAGAGAGCTCGGTATCACCATGGCGACCTGAGGGAGAAAAGAGCTAAATAAATAAATAAGTAGGAGATAATCCCCCCCACACACACTTCTTCCACTCCCCCCCGGCCCTCGCCGTCTCTTCCAGGCCAGGTCCGGTGCCAAAGGTGGGGAGAAAGATAACACGGACAAAACTTTGCTGTCGCGGTAAAAGCGGGCGGCGAAGGGCCTGGGAGCCGCGGTGGGAAGGGATCGCAGTTTCGGGGAGCCAGGGACTCCCGGATCGCCGTGGCCGGAGCATCTTCTCCGGGAAGCTTGCTCCTCATGGCTGCTTAGGTTGCTTAGGTTGCCTCCCTTTCCCCCCTCGCTCCTGGAGCTCTCCGATAACCCGGGGCTCTGCCTGTGGCTGCCGGACCGCTCCGGCCCCGCTCCAGCACCGCGGACAGCGGCGGAGGAGCGGCCCGGGGAGCGGGGCTCGGGAATTGAAACGGGAATTCTGCGCTGGGAGGACCGGGAGAAGCTCCCACAGCTGTCCCCGCTGTTAAAATCCACCCCACGAGCCGCTCCCTTCTGGGCGCCGGGAACCAGAGGAGCACTCACCCAGGGCCACTAAACTTTCCTGAGCCAAACGAATGCAGGAGCTGTAATGTCTTTGTAAAGACATTACAAAACTGCATCTTTTCCACGAGCTCGCTCGAGGTTGTTTTTTTAGGGCGGTTTTGCAGCGGTTCTCTGTAAGCTGTTACAGGTAACTGCATCCCCCAGCAGGACCGCTCACACACACACCACCCGTCAAAGGAGCCCTGCAGAAACTGTGAGAAATGCTGCTTTGTCTGCAGGAAACTCGTGGAGAAATAATACTTGGAAGGGATTGCACTCGCAGCTCAGGGAGCCATCCCACTGCTGAGGGGCACAATGGCACAGGTGGAGTTTGTGCTGGTCAGTCGTGGGCAGCTCATTGCAAAAGCACCTCCTGACAGAGCCCTCTTCTCCTCAGACAGCTGGGGACCAGTTTAAAAAAATATAAAAATCAAGGAGGGGGGGGGGGGGGGGGGGGAAGTGTTGGGGTTAGTGATAATGCACCAACAGCCAGGATACATTTCTTGCTCTGACGGGTTGTAAATCACTGGCTCAGCTCGCCTCTACCTATCTCATCCTAGCAGTTACATGTGCAGTTATTACCTCAGACTAGGAAAAAATTAGTCTAGGAAAGCAAACATAATAATTAATATTATTCACTGGGGGAGATAGAGATGGATTAGTCATTTTTGGGCTGTTCACTGTGTCAGGATGTTCGTTTTTCATTAAGGAAACGAAATTTATTTGATCTTGCTTCGGTGCTGATAGGCAGTAAACTATAGGTACACGGAGAGTTTTATTGGTTTGGAATCCAAATCCCTGGCCTCTCTGGTTGTGCTGTAACTATCAGCAATCTATCAAATCACACCAGGATTGGTTTCCTGCTCTGCCTGACTTCCTTCTTGGTTGTAAATTCTCTGTTTCAAAGAATTCTGGAACAGACAAACACATAGGTGAGTCCTGGTCAAGTATGAGAGTTAATTGGGTTTTTTATTTATTCCTGTGATGCCCAGGGTGGGGCTCTAGTGGAAGGTGTCCCTGATGATCCTTAAGGCCCCTTTTAACCCAAACCATCCTGTGATTCTGTGCAGGGACTCCAGGCAAATCCTTTGCTGAGAATCATTTTTCATGTAAATCCACATTTTGCCCTAACTCCGCTTCTGGAGTGAACTAATGAGTTAAGCCTTTATGGAAATGGAGACCTGGATATTTTAATGCTGGCCTCCCATCTCCAAGCCTGTGTCACAGGGAATATGGGAATAAAGGCCTGAGCTGTAAGTACAAGCTCAGGAACTCATTAGTTCCCTGTGGGAAAATGAGAAGTAGCAGAAGCCAACTCTTCAGGGCAGTCACCAAACCATTTGCAATACTTGGAGTTATTGATTTCCTTACGTAAGGCAGGGTTCCTGCAGCGTCACAACAATGCTATCAGATCATTACCAAATGATTTTGTCTCATAAGCAAATAAGGAAAGAATTAATTATAGCAGCACCAACCGAAAGCCCCACAACCACAGCCTCAATTAGTAAAAGGCACAATTCTTTGTGGAATTTTCTGCCTGTACATTTGAACCACATTCAGTTTGAGCTTTCCAAGATACATAATTTCACTGCAGAAAAGACTTGTTTTTCACAAGCATGTGTTTGGAGCCATTGTTTTGTAGTAATTTTGTTGACACGTGGTACTTTGGAAGGAAAATAAAATCTCTCCTTCAAACTGTGTAAGAGGAAAAGAATTTCATTTAAATTTTCATAAAATCCCCATCACAAGAGATGTATTGAAATATTTCACAATAGGTTTATGTATAGGCTTTATGTTCTTTCTTTCTTTCACCTCTCAGGAACTCTGGACACTCTTGGTGTAGGATTACTGTGTTTGTCATGATCTTCTCATGGTATTTTTATATATACAAACAGTTTTATTCTGGACTTGTCCACATCCTTCTATAAAAGTAAGAAGTAAAATAATTCATATTAACGCTCTCCCAAATAAATTAATTTATGCCTTAAGCAGCAGTGCTTGGCACATTGTAAAGATCCCATTTCTATTGTATAATTTCTTTGATTTTCATTGCTGTTAAAAGCTTTGTACCTCTGTTCAGTGCTTCCATCACCTGCTTGCTCCAGGATGTTGCTTTTTATATGGGACAATTAAGCCCTTGCAGTTTTAAAAAGATTTAGGTTTAGGTTAATATGTTACATTTATGTGGATGTACAATTTTTACTGGTGGAAGGCAGTTTGATACTAGAAAACAATATTCCCAATATATTAAGTATTAATATTTAGATATTGATTGTGCAGAATGTGATGTTTCTGAACAAACCCCATATTTACCAAACAGCAAACCGAAGGGAAATGTTTTAATCTCATTCCCACCTGACTTTCTGGAAGATTTTTTTTTTTGGCTTTTAGTTGCTTGGCTTTTGGAGCTTTCCTCCAGATGCTTTGCTAGAGTGCTGCTGATGTTGAAAATACAATTTTTATGTTTTATTAATAGCTGGAATAGAAGCATTGAACAATTGGAGGTTATTGAATCCACTTTTTTCACACAGCACTGCAATTTTTAATGATGCCCAAGGACACTGGCTGGTGGAAGCTGGAGATCTTCTGACAGAGCCTCATGACTGTGTTGTAGAGTCTCTGCCAAAACCAAACCAGCCCATCCCAACCACACACTCTGCAGGACATCAATGGGATCAGTCCTGTCCATGCAGGTTCTGGAGGAGAAAAACCTCTGTGATCAAAATTCTCGTGAAGAGACTGGAAATTTTCTGTCCTTAGTAGGACAGGTATGGATCCTGTCCATAAGGAGGCTCAGAGCACCTTTAACTCCTCATTTAGCTCATCACCTCCTCCTCAATTAATTCCTCACCCATGATCTGCCTTGAAGAATATCACCCAGGGCCAGGGGAGTTTGGCAGCTGAGGAAACACACCTTGCTTTTCCATTTGAAAAGATCATTAAAGTGGATTTTTTTTTTTTTGTAGTCTATTCACAAGCTCCTACATATGGCCAGCAGAACACCCTGTCCTCAGACACAGGACAAAAAAACAAAGCAGGGAGATTTTCAAGTCCCTCAAAAATAGGCAATTTCTACCCTCAGAGTCACACAATGCCCAGTAAAATTGAAGAATTATAGAATCAAAGAATGGTTTGGATTGGAAAGGACCTTAAAAATCATCTTGTTCCAGCCCCCTGCCATGGGCAGGGAACCTTCCCCTGGAGCCCCATTCAGCCTGGCCTTGAACACCCATTGAAAATCTTCATGAGTGCAAGGGCTCTCCACAGAGAAAGAGGTTTATTTATGCCAGAGATTGCACAAGAAGCTTTAACATAAGTGCCAAGGGCTGGTCAGAGAAGTTTTTTCTGGAGTATTACTCAAGAGAGCTTTGAATTAAAAAATAGCCACAAGGCAAAAGCCCATTCTGCTGCTATTTGCCAGTTACAACCTCAGGTTAGACATTAATGGTAGCTAGAAGTCTATATCCACAATATCCACCAATCTTCAGCTGGAAATTATTTACTTCCAAGAAGTATTTACTTTCTTGTCTCACTCTGGGAGGAAAATAGTGGAGTCTGTCTAAGGGCAGACCCTGCCTTGCAGTCAGAGAACCCTTAACATTTGCACACACAGCTTGCAATCCACAGGAGTAAATTATGGTTCCACAGAGATTTAAGGGTTTGGTATTTTTAAAGCATCTGCATTAATAACCCTGTGTGTGAGTGCAGACAGTGAAGGCTCAAATACTTTAACCAGGGAGCCTGTTATTAATTCTGGCTGCCAGTGACCTCCCCACCCTTTCTGGCTGTGTCCATGCTGAGGGAGCTCAGCTTCAGACTCCGACGTCTCTGTGAACATCCACACCCTCAGGAAAATCTCTCAGCCACAGGAAGCCTCTGGCTCATCCCAAACCTGAGGAACAGGTTATCCAAGCTGCCCCTGGATCCCTGGAAGTGCCCAAGCCCAGGCTGGGCAGGGCTTGGAGCAACCTGGGATAGTGGAAGGTTTCCCTGCCCATGATACTGGCTGATCTTAAGGTCCCATCCCACCCAAATCATTCTGGGATTTTATGAGTTTGGGGTGCTGGCACAAATGTAAATGTGAACTTTGCCATTTGGCTTTGAGGCCTGATCCTCATGTGCCCCGTGGCTGAAGGAGGTTCAAGACAGTTTGGGTGGGGAGAGGTGCCTCAACACACCCTTGGATGTAATTCCATAACCCAGCACAGGCCTGCAGAAACAGCCTTATTTCATTTCATACCCTTTGACCTGTGTTGGGTCTTTAAATTCAGCTGTACCTTCAGGAAGAGCAGTCTCAGGTCTGATTGCTGCTGCCACAGCAGTGATGGCATTTCAGAGGCACATGGACACTGGAGATCAGAGGTTTGTACAGCTGGTCTGGATTATCCCACGTTCCTCTCATCTGCAGAAATTGCTGGAGGCTGACCCGAGGAAGCCACCATGCACAGGAATTTTTTGGGACTCTCTGGAGTAGAACACTGGGGCTTGTTTCCTGACAAAAGCCAAGTGCTGGCATTTGTGCTGATTTCTCAAAAAAAAAAAAAAAAAAAAAATCAAACCCAAAACACTTCTGGACAAGAAAACAATAATGTGCAGATTGAGAGGGTGAAACAGGAGGCTGAGGGAACGAATGGCATGATGAGAGCCTGCACGAGAGCATCGTTAATTCAATGCTCTAATCAACTGTGCTCTGCAGTGCTTTATCACAACCATCCCTGCTTCAGCCTCTCCAGCTCAGAGCACTTTGCAGCATTGCAGGAAATCCTCTGTTTTTGCTTCCCATTTAAAAAAATAATCTCATTGTGCCTCGTCAATACAGACAACTTTGTCAATGAAAGCAAAGGAGAAATTATCGTGTAATTTAGTATTTATCATAATCAAGAGCAGGGGTTCGTTAGAACAATGAGCAATTGTCATATTATTTCTCCGAGTAGTTATTTGAAGAATGAGAAGAGGGTGTTTCCTACCTTCCTGCTTTGTCTCCCACCATCTCCTGCTGACACTCAGAGCCTGCACTTTCTATCAGCCTGCCAGACCAATTTCCCATTCCTGAAAAGAAGCATTTATGTTAAGTGATTGTAATTAAGAACCTCCTTGCAGCTCAATAGCTGTCTGGACACTCAGAGGTAATTCCCCATCGATTTCCATGGGGCCAGATTTTCACAGGAAGATCTTCAAAAGGCAGTGCCTGCTTTCAAGGTGTGCAGCTTCCCTTAGGGTATCATAGAATGGAATCATTAAGGTTGGAAAAGACCTCCAAAATCATCACGTCCAAGCTGTGACTGGTCTGCACCTTGTCCCCAGCCCAGAGCACTGAGTGCCACCTCCAGGTGACACCTCCAGGGATGGGCACTGCAAACCTCCCTGGGCAGCCTCTGCCATGGCCTGAGCACCCTTTCCATGGGGAAATTGCTCCTGAGCTTTCCCTGGCACAGCTTGAAGCCATTTCTCCTTTTTCTGTCCCTTGTTCTCTGGGAGAAGAGACCAAACCCCCCCAACTTCCCCCTCCTGTGCAGAGCAATGAGTTTCCCTTCAGAGCATCAATGAAAAGAGCTGAGCAACTCCAAAGGGAGTCTCCAAAAAGTAATTTTATTCCATTAAAGACCTCACAAGGCTTCTAGAGATACCACACTGTGGTGCCTCAAGTTTCATGGGATGCCTCTCTAGTAATTAAATCAATGTGGTCATCTACAGGTGTAGAAGGTGTGGGAGATGAATCCCTGTCTTCAGCTCCCTCACAGAACTGTGCCTGCTGAACTTCTTTGCGCTGTCCTGCATCACTCTCTTCCTGCCTAGCTTATATCAATACCAAGTTTATGCAGGAGTCAGGCTTATTTTTACCTCAGATTGCTCCTGACACTCTCCAGCTGCAGCCTGAAGTGGCTCAGTGAGCCCTGGTCTCAGAGGTGGCCTTGGACTCTCAGAGCTGGAACCAACAGCAGGGGCAGGGAGAACACAGGTGGGCAAGGAAATGCAAGGAATCCTTTTTATCTAATTAAAACCAGAGGCTGTTTAATGATCTCAGCATTGCCATCAACTGTAGCAGGCTATGGATCAGAGTCAGTGCGGAGAGGAGAGGAGAAGAGAGGAGAGGAGAGGAGAGGAGAGGAGAGGAGAGGAGAGGAGAGGAGAGGAGAGGAGAGGAGAGGAGAGGAGAGGAGAGGAGAGGAGAGGAGAGGAGAGGAGAGGAGAGGAGAGGAGAGGAGAGGAGAGGAGAGGAGAGGAGAGGAGAGGAGAGGAGAGGAGAGGAGAGGAGAGGAGAGGAGAGGAAAGTGCCAGCTTTGGTGTGTTCTCCTCAGTGTGCTGCTGGCTTTGCCCTGTACAAGTGCAGGAAAGCAGAGCTGTTAGATGAGAAATAAATAAAATGCCTCATTTAGTTCTTCACTGAATGGCAGCTGGGGATTATCAAACCTTCAGCCAGCAGCCCAGCCCACTGGTGCCACCCAGTGTGGTGTGTCCAGCAAGATGGGCACGTCCCACCAAACCCACCATTTCTCCAGTCATCTCCAAAGGCAGGGCTGGTGTGATTCACTGCACAAGAGTTCCAATACTTCAGGTAGTTAATCATGTTCAATAAACTAGGTACATGTTTATCTCAGCTGAGTATCCCGCGGGGATGTGAGCAGTTCTTGGGAAGCTGGTGGATTCTATCTACGAGGCAGAATTGCATCAAAAATAAAGTGCATCCCCAAGCCTTCCGTGATTACAAACAGACCAGAGTTATCACTAAAACCTGCAGGAGAAACAAACACAACACTGTAGTGACCAAGAAAATATTCCAACAATATCTGGAATATTCTGGTGGTGGTGACTGTAATTATATGCTGGACATTCACAATGTGATTTTTTGTTGTTGTTGGTAAGGACTGACTTACTGTAAATGTTCTCCACACATTTACCACCAATAAACATTTCCCTAAAACAGGACTTAAAGATTTAAGGGTTACCCTAAACTTCTGCTGCAGTTCCAAATTCTGAGTCTGGCTGAGTTCCTCATTTCTAGCCAGAGGAAGGAAAGCTGTATCAAAATATAGGATGGTTAAAATTTGGAAGGGATGGGAAAGAGAAGAGCTTGAGAGAGAAGGGAAATGACATACCAAAAAAAAAAAAAAAAGAAAAAAAGATAATGGAAATATGCCCTAGAATTGGATCATAAAGGTTCCCATATTTGGAACAGTCCATCCCACAGTTCTGGGATAGCTCCCTGGAATTTAGGTGACCTGCAACATCTGGATGTTGCTGATCACTATTTTCTATCCCTTAAAGTGGCAACTTTGTGGTCTGAGCTACAGCAGTGAATTCACTGACCAAATTCTACCAAAGCCTTTCTTTGCCTTCTGGATATATAGAAAATATTTTTCCTTGAATAATTATTTTTTTATAAACCGCTCTCTAGAAAAGAAGGAGGACTCTCCGTGTATAAGTAGCAAATGCCCGGTATTGACATGCTGCATTCCAGCAGTGTTTGGAAAAAGGAAAAGAGCATCTGAAAAAGGAAAGAGCTTTGCTCTTCCATGGAGTAAGACACAAAGACAGCAGATATGAAGCCAATTTACCTCCAGAACTTCAACAGAAATACCATATAAAGTCAAAGAAAAAAGAAAAAATAATAATAATAATAACAATAATAATGTTTGCAAAGAGCAGAACTCATGGATTTTTTGTTGTTTTGTTTTTAATTCCAGCTGCTTTCAGAAGCCAGACTGGTGGGTTTGGGCACAACTCAAATATTAGAAGAGAATTAAGCAGGAAAATCAGGTAGGGCCTTAAAATTACAGCAGAGGAAAGATTTATGATATTAACATGAGAAGAAATAGTAACAACAAAAGAAAGTGGAGGAAGCCTTGCAGGAAATGCTCAGGAATAGTAAAACCCAAGCTGGTACAGAAACAGAATCACAGAAACTATGAGATCTTCTAAATGCATTTTAGTCAAAGAGCATTAAAGACTCTCCCTTCACTTCAAGGGGTTTCATATCAGACCTTAAATGTAAATTTATTTTAAACAGGCTGGTATGTAGGAGAGAAAGGTCTGACATGCAGCTTCCTTAGCACTTCCCAGATGACTTCATTCCTTCAGACTGCCATCAGAAATATTTGTATAATCTAGCCTCATCTGTGTTCCTATTTGTGCTTTGGTCGTGTAAAAGCAGAGCCAGCAGGGACAGGGAAGGTGATCCAAGAACACATTCAAGAAACCTTTACAAACACTCCAGATCCTTTCCCGTTGTGATGATTTTAGATGGAGTTTCTCACATTTGGCCACAACACAAGCACAAGCACGTGGTGCTCCCATGGGAGGTTTTACAGCTCCACAGGATTAAAGAGCACATTTTCAACAGAGGTGGATGTGCATCAACACCAACATTTACCAGGAGCTGCAGCCTGAGTGTTTCTGCAGGATCTTTAATTAAGATCAGCCTGCCGTAGGTCCAAAGCATGGATTTGGGAGTAAATATGAAAACAGATTTCAAAGCAGCTTATTTTAAAATTAATGGCTGTTGGCACCTGCATGGAACGTCAGTCAAGAGCGGTCGAGGTGAGCACAGCTGAAATGGTGAAACAAAAATATTAAGCCATCTGTTATGTTTTACATATTATTTTTAGTAATGCAGAAAAAAAAAAGTCAGATTTATTCCTACTTCCCCTTAATGAAGTTTTCCAGAAATAAGTAGTACGCTAACAGGCTCTTGACAATTTATGGCACTAACCAGTCCATAAAAAGCCTATTAAAAGGCCAAGTGATATTCAAACCATCAAATGTGTAGGCAGGACCACCCCATAAGTTTCAAGACAAAAACCAGCCCAGGAACTGGGCTGTGAAGTTGGAAAAGGTGGGAGCAAACAGTGGCAACTGAAATGGCAAGAAAAAAAATCTTCATTTTGTTCCTGAAAACAACACCTCAGGCATCTTCCTTATGAGCAGAAGAGGGAGAAAAACTCGACTTTATTGTTTGTATATAACACAGAGGAAGAACTTTAAATTTCCACAACATTTTCTGCCTTCAGGTGAATTTCTCATTTCAGTGAAATCTGAAGTTGAGTGAGGCTGGACCCAAGGCACATATTCCACATTTCATCATAGTCACAATCTTAAAATTGCATTTTTGTGAGTTGACCTCAGATGAATTGACCACCATTAGTGAAGATGCACCATCAGAAAAAAACACAAGCAAAAAACAAACCAGAACAAAACCCCACATACACACACACACACACACAAAAAAAAAATGAAAAAAACCTAAATTTCAAACCTAACTCTCCAGTTCTAATTGCAGTTATCAAAGCCACACTCAATAAATTAGAATCAGCATTCCTGCTCAATGTCACACAGCAACATGGGGGGCAAAAAGGAGGGATTGGTGTAGTTTGATGCAGCTGGATAAAAATGAGTTAATGATTAGTAGAGAGGTCAAAATTAGAACTGTTAGAAGTAACAGTTAAAAAAGAGTTTGTCTCCCCACATAGAAATAATCATAGAATTAACTGGAAAATGAAGTGCTTTACCTTTATATTGCCTGTGACTCTTTCTCCTGTGCCAATAACAAGGATTTAATCATGTACAAGGACCTAATCTTGTGTGTCCTCCCAACTTCCAGGATTTTTGGTGCATGAGGAAGGACTCTTGTCCAGTGTATGTGTAGTTATTACTCTGATTTATGACCTATCATGGATCTCAAATGAACTCAGGAAAAAAACTAACAAAACCACAAATAGAAGAATTATTATATAATTTCACTGAATCATAGAAAAACAGATTAGAAGGGAGCTCTGGAGGTCCTTCACAGGTGCCAAGAAGAGGGAATAATCCCTCTGGATGTTTGTGGAACTCCCAGATTTTATCCCAGGCTGGGTTGGTTCCCAGCCTCTATTGATGCATGGGCTGCTCTTTTCCAGGTGCAGGATTTGGTGTTTTTCCTTGTTCAGCTTCATGAGGTTCTTGACTTCCCATTTTTCTTTTTTGTCTGAGTGACATCCCTGTTCATCCACTGTTCCTTCCAGTTTGGAGTCATCTGGAAGCTGAGATTCCTCTGGTGCCCCAAAAGGAATCAACCCCCAAGGGGCACCAGGAGCTGTGAAATTTAAATCTGCAGACCCTCCAAAGGCCAAGCCCATTTGCCACTCCTCCTTACAGTCCATCCATCCATCCATCCATCCATCCATCCATCCATCATCCATCCATCATCCATCCATCCATCCATCCATCCATCCATCCATCATCCATCCATCATCCATCATCCATCCATCCATCATCCATCCATCATCCATCCATCCATCCATCCATCCATCCATCATCCATCATCCATCCATCATCCATCCATCCATCCATCCATCATCCATCCATCATCCATCATCCATCCATCCATCATCCATCCATCATCCATCATCCATCCATTATCCATCATCCATCATCCATCCATCCATCATCCATCCATCATCCATCATCCATCCATCCATCATCCATCCATCCATCCATCATCCATCCATCATCCATCATCCATCCATCCATCATCCATCCATCCATCCATCCATCATCCATCATCCATCCATCATCCATCCATCATCCATCCATCATCCATCCATCCATCATCCATCCATCCATCCATCCATCCATCCATCATCCATCATCCATCCATCCATCATCCATCCATCCATCCATCCATCATCCATCATCCATCCATCATCCATCATCCATCCATCCATCCATCCATCCATCCATTATCCATCATCCATCATCCATCCATCCATCCATCCATCCATCATCCATCCATCCATCATCCATCCATCCATCCATCATCCATCCATCCATCCATCATCCATCCATCCATCATCCATCCATCATCCATCCATCCATCCATCCATCATCCATCCATCATCCATCCATCCATTCATCCATCATCCATCATCCATCCATCCATCCATCCATCCATCATCCATCCATCCATCATCCATCCATCCATCCATCATCCATCCATCATCCATCCATCATCCATCCATCCATCCATCCATCATCCATCATCCATCCATCCATTATCCATCATCCATCATCCATCCATCCATCATCCATCCATCATCCATCATCCATCCATCCATCATCCATCCATCATCCATCCATCCATCCATCCATCATCCATCATCCATCCATCCATCATCCATCCATCCATCCATCATCCATCCATCCATCCATCATCCATCCATCCATCATCCATCCATCCATCATCCATCCATCATCCATCCATCCATCATCCATCCATCCATCCATCATCCATCCATCCATCCATCCATCCATCCTCCATCATCCATCCATCCATCATCCATCCATCCATCCATCCATCCATCCATCCATCCATCATCCATCCATCCATCCATCATCCATCCATCATCCATCCATCCATCATCCATCCATCCATCCATCCATCCATCCATCCATCCATCCATCCATCATCCATCCATCCATCATCCATCCATCCATCCATCCATCATCCATCCATCCATCCATCCATCCATCATCCATCCATCCATCCATCCATCCATCCATCATCCATCCATTCATCATCCATCCATCCACTCCATTTATTTTTCTTTTGTTGGCCAGCAAAACTGTGGGATAATGTTGAAAATCTTGCTAAAAATCTGCTGTACTCCCCTCATCCACAGATCCAGACATTATGTGGTAAAAATCTGTCACATTGGCCAGCCACAGATAAATTTGTTGCCTGGAGAGGATGTGGGCTCCCCATCCCTGGAAGTGTCCAAGGCTAGGTTGGATTTTTTCTTGGAGCAGCCTGGGACAGTGGAAGGTGTCCCTGCCCATGGCAGGGGTGGCCCTGGATGTGCTTTAAGGTCCCTTCCATCCCAAACATTCTATTATTCTACATTCTACAGTTCTAAATCCAAGCAGGCTGCTTCTGACCATGTTCTGGTATTTCACCTTTCTGGAAATAGGTTTTTTTGATAATATATTCACTAGTTTCCCCAAGGAGTTCAGGAAAGTTGATCAGACTGTTGTTCCCTAAATCCACCTTCTTATTTTCCTTAAAAGAACAATAAATCATTTCCATGTTACAGCCATAGGGGAATTTTTTATGTAGCTCAATTTTAAATGTTTTCATGTTCATTTTTCTAATTTTTGGACTTCACAATTCCTTCCACTTGGATCATCCTTGTCTCTTGGTGCTATCTTGGCTGATTCTCAGCCAAGGTATAACTTGATTTTCTGTGTGAACAGTCCATCACTGAATGATTTCTTGGCAATCTTTTTCAGATTTGTGTCACATTTCTAGAAGGTTTATATTTCATTTTTAAAGCCTTCTCATGCAGAAAGTAGGTGCACAGCATCCCAGTCCAGGAATGGGTTTGGACTTTTCCTTTATGAAGTGTTATATTTACAAAATTCCTGCCCTCACTAAATATTTTAATTCCATTTTAATTCCACATTTGAAAAACTTTTAAGTCATTTGCAACAACAACAAAAAAAAAAGGTCAATAAAAGAGTTTAATCATTCAGTTGGCAAGTATTTGTTGTGTGAGCAGCTCTGCAGTGCCAGAGCCCACAGAGAATACACAATTTTCCAGGAATTTTGCTTTACTTACTTCTGAGCCCTCCTTGTTTGCTTCTGATATTTCCAAGAGGATATTTTTGATCCCAGCCAAACATAAAAGGTGGTGGCTGCTTTTGAAGTGACTGAGAGTTTCCCAACTCATTTCAGTGGGAATAAATTGAAACCCTTAATTACATTTTGTCATCTCTATCAATCTTTGTGGAAGAACTTCAGCACAGTGATATTTTCCTCATAGGCATATTCTTGTGGGATAATAATTGAAAATGTGAATTAACTGCATTAACTATCACATAATCAGGGGGTTTTCTCTAAGACAGTCACATTTCTGATTGACTTAAGTGCTACAGCAGTGACTTGAATTAAGCAGCTGCCATTTTGCCATTAAAAGCAGAGCAAGGGGATTACAAGGAATTCTGAAACAAATAAATTCTTGCTCCACTCTGCTTTTCTACAAAGTGTTTTCTCCAGTTTCTCTCTCAGCTTTGTGACTGCAGACATCTCTAGACTATACCCAAAGCCATCAGAGCTGTTTCAGGTGCTGAAATAATCTAAATATTCATTATTTACTCCCCCTCAAGTGGCTGATCTTTGCCTCACTTCTTTTGCCTTTGCTCCTTCTCCTGCTTCTTATATCTGTAGCAAAATAGAAAAGAAAAAAAAAAAAAAAAATTTTTTTTTTTTCAATTCAGTTTTTCAAGGCTGCTGAACAAAGCCTTTTATCCCCACTGTGCCACTGAAAAAGTGCCACAGTTACCCTCCACACTTGGATGGATTTCCCACATCCCTCCTGAAGATGTTCTTCCCTTTTCCTCAATAAATATTAATAACAAAGCTTATAAAAATAAGTTGACAAGTGAGTGAATTTTCCTGTTATGAGGAGTAGGCAAATTTTAATTTGCTCAGATTAGAAGGGAGTAAATTCCATTCTTTAGCAGAAACCCTCACCTGTTCTGGAATGGTTGTTGCTTCCCCACTGGATATCTATTCTGTCTCCTACTGGAATGATAAATTTTGTCCTCTCAGTATGAGGACAAAATATTTTGTCCTCAATATATGAGGCTGAGGGACTAAGAAGTGCTGAAAACCCTTCAGAATACAAACCACAGGCAGACAGAAAATGCCATTTTCTCAACAAAAAAGCAATTAACCCTTATTAACCTGTGCCCCTTCTGCAGGCAAGGGACCAAGATGAAAGAACAGAGTCCTTGCTAAAAAAAAAAGAGCAAAAAACACAAGGAGAGTTTATTTTACGGATCAAACCTGTGGCATCCAGGGACCTGGAGGATGACACTGCAGGGCTCTGTTTGTCCTCCCTCAGATCCATCAAACTCTCAGAGCGTTCAGTGGACACACATTGCAAAATCAAATAATGGTTCTCTCCCAGTTTCCAGCATTTTGAACTCTTAAGTAGCATCTGAAAGAGAAGCTTTCCTCCTGCCTCTAGCAACTCCCACAGAAAGAGGAACATTTGGAGCTTAGCACTGTTCCAGTAGATGCAGCACAAGGCATCTCTCAGCAGTGACAGGGCCAGAAAAGGAAGATCTGCTGGAAAGACATGGAAAGAAGAATTCCATGGCTAACTCCTGTAAATAGCCACCTATTTGCACCAAACAAGAATCTCATGCTAAGTACCCAGTTATCCATGTTTTTATCAGGTCACTGCATTAAATCCTTGGGCTGCAGCAGCTCATTACACACACACACACACAGATGGACATTTTGCCTGGCACAATTATCCTCTAATCTCAATAATCCCCATTGAAGATCTTTGTTCTTTCAGCTGTCACAAACTGAGGATGTTCACCTTTCTCATGGAATTCAGTGCTCCATCCCACTGTCCCTTTCCTCTTCCAGCAATCCCTGTCTCTCCACGCTGCAGCAGCATTACATAACCACCCCTGTGCAAAAGCTGGAGGAAAACCCAGCTCAAGAGCCCAGCCCAGCACAGCCAGGTGCTCCTTAGAGAAAAGCATAAACTCAGAGTAGACCAATTCCCACTGGAATTGCAGTGCTGGGATGGAGAGAGGAGAGAATGATGTGCAAACAGCAGAGTCCAAGAGAATACAGCACCTTTGTAAACCTGCTCACATGCCAGGGAAGAATTTCAGTCCTTCCTTCAGTAAGAGTGTGAATTTCTTCCAAGGTGCCTGGCCAGGAATTAATAGAAAACATTAAAGGAGCAGCAATACTTATTATTTATTAAAATCCCACTACTCAACATGCACATAAGGCCTTCAGCTCCGTTCTGGTCATAGAGAGCATGGAACAAATACAGTGCAAACACTTCATTTTTATACCCAAAACATCACTGTGGTGCCGTTGCCTGGAGAATTATTCCTACCAAGAGCCAGGACTTCTCCAGACACAGGAATATGCTCACAGTAACACTGCTGTGCAACTTTCAGAGCCCAAGTTAACCATTCTCTACAAGAAAATTTCCCACCTTTAATTCACCCCAGGATTCATTGTCTGCCTTAAAACAAAGCAGCAGAATTCATTTGGGATAACTGTTCAGTAAGGCACTGGCCCAGCAGCTCTCAAAGCAGCTCTACAAAATACAAGTTACAGGATAGAGTTTTAAATAGAACATGTATTAAAGTTAAATTTAAGAGCATCACAATGTACATAACCAAGAGCATGAACATTTTAGCACAGGACACCTCAAATGATGCCTTGGGTTTACTGCAACGAAGCAGTAGATCACAGAATCATAGAATCATGGAATGGTTTGGGTGGGAAGGAACCTTAAAACTCACCCAGTGCCACCCCTGCCATGGCAGGGACACCTTCCACTGTCCCAGGCTGCTCCAGCCCCAGTGTCCAACCTGGCTTTGGGCACTGCCAGGGATCCAGGGGCAGCCACAGCTGCTCTGGGCACTCTGTGCCAGAGAAAAATTCCTTCCCAATATCTAATCTGAACTTACTCATTTGGTTTGAAGCCATTCCTTGTTCTGTCACTCCCGGCTGTTGTGAAGAGTAACTCTCCATCTTTTATGCAGGCTCCCTTTGACAGCATTATCATCTTTGGATGATTGCAAAGCTTTTTCCACAGAACCAGTGTCAGCATAGAGAAAGAGAGGGATGAAGTTGGGCATCTTCATCTTTGAAACACTTTGAGGTGGCACTTGGGGACATGGGTTCGTGGTGGCTTTGGCACTGCTGGAGAATGGTTGGGCTGGATGATGTGAGCATCTTTCCTAACCCAAATAATTCTGAGTTTCCAGGTGTGTGCAAACACCAGTGACTTTAGCAAAGGCCTGGAAGCAAAGCCATGCTTAGAATCATTCATGAAAAGGTTCTAAGTGGGGTGAAGTCAATCCATTGAACAGATCTGATTATTCCCCTTTATTTCCTGTATTTTTTGCATCAGCACAGACAACAGATGAGATGATCAGGATAACGAGTTCCTGGTGCAACTCCTGTGCACAGGTTTGTCCAGGACTTTTCCAGACATATTTTGCACAGGGAAAGGCTCAACACAAGAGCCAGGTAGAGAGGAGAGGAGAGGAGAGGAGAGGAGAGGAGAGGAGAGGAGAGGAGAGGAGAGGAGAGGAGAGGAGAGGAGAGGAGAGGAGAGGAGAGGAGAGGAGAGGAGAGGAGAGGAGAGGAGAGGAGAGGAGAGGAGAGGAGAGGAGAGGAGAGGAGAGGAGAGGAGAGGAGAGGAGAGGAGAGGAGAGGAGAATTAGAAGAAATCCACAGATTCCAGGAGCTGCCAATTGCAGGGATTTGGGGGAATTTTGTAGAAAACTGCAGCAGTTAGGGGAAGCTGTCCTCCAGAGAAAGGGCACACCCAGAAGAATCCATGTCAAGTATTAAAGGATAAGAGATTAACTGAGCTAAGTGGAGAATTTCACACTGACCTCACAGGAGCAAAGCACACAGAGATTGTGCCATAACATTAAAGAAAATTTCTGAAAGAAATAGGGGTTATCACTGGAAGCCAAGAAACAAAGAGAAGTTCAGCCTGGAAGAGGCAACAGTAATAGCAAGAAATTAATCTGTGAGGAGATCGGTAACAAGAGGAAGTGCTGGGTAAGTTTTGTCCCACTTCTCAACAGAAAGGAAAGATACAGATGATATTTAGTATGATCAAGCCTGTTGTGAGCAAGGGACTATTCAATCCAAAAAGGAAGATCCTTCCCTAAAACTGGATATGATATAACATAAATCTTGATGTTCTCAAATCAACTAAACCTGAAGAACACATTAAAAGCCAGTCTGAGACAACATCAAATCTACCTCAGAATTCATGGGGAATGAGGGAAATTCCAGCAGGCTGGACAGAACACATGAGGTGCCTGTCTTAAATGTGAAGGATTTTTGGCAGAAAAAGGAAAAGAAACTGGTGAATTATGGACCACTCAAACTGAGCTCTCTTTAAAATAAAAACTGCTTTAGGGACCAGGAAATAGAAGCCAAAATGGCTTTATCAACATCTCATTGCATCAAACCTGCCTCATTTCATTCCACAGTAGATCAACACAGGCTAAGAAAGAAGCTGAGGAGGGTCGTGTATTTTGATTTTATTAACACATTACACCATCTGCCACAGTGTTCTAATCAGGAAGCAGGGAAAGCTGGTCTGGGAGAAATTACCTTCTCATGGCTGTAAAATTAATTGTAAGACCTGCCAAGGAGGAGTTACCAGGGGTGCATTGATAGCATGGAAATATATGTCCATTGGGTCTGTGGAGTGCCCAGTTCTGTCAGATAAAATAAGGGGTTTAGTATTTTAGAGGGTAAGTTTAGCATCCAAAATGATCTCGACAAAATGAAGGGAAGGTCTGAAAAGCCAGGTTCAACTCCAATAGCAACACAGACTACTGCCCTAAAACAGGACCGATTGACTACAAAACCAAAGAATAACAACAAAAAAACCCCAAAGAATAATTGGCTATAATAACAAAGGACTGGAAACAGCTAGAGAACAAAATTGCCAAACATGCTCTAGATCTCACATATTCCACCCTGGCATATGTGAATCAGGCCCAGGAGAAGCAGAGCATCCCACTCCTGAGAACAAGGATCCAACACCTGCCTTTCTTCATGCCTGATGACTCTTTGCCACCACAGAGCCTCTACTTCAAATTCTTCCAAAGTAGTTTGGCGTTGCTTTGAGCCAAACATTTCTTCAAGGTGTTCAGCACTTCAGGAATGCAGGACAGATGTTTTATCAAGCTGTTTGTGGGTTCCAACAGCCTGGCTGTGTCTGCCAGGAGCAGATCCTGAGGAGAAGGAGGAGGAGGAGGAGGAGGAGAAGGAAGAGGAGGAGGAGGAAGAAGAAGAAGAAGAAGAAGAAGAAGAAGAAGAAGAAGAAGAAGAAGAAGTAGAAGAAGAGGAGGAGGAGGAATAGGTGTGAGGGTTTAGATAAACCCCTGCCTTTTGCCCAGGCCTCTGGCAGCAGGCAGTGTCTTTATTGAGGTGGCCAGCACCCCAAAACCCACTGTGGTTCACAAGTTTTTTAATAATAATAATAATGGCTGATTTGGTCTGTTATAGAATGAATTATTTATTTAATAGACACAAAACTAACAGGCATAGCACTTAAACTAAATACTACACAGGAGTAAAGACAAAAAGAAAACTACTAGTAGGTGCATATATATATATATATGTATATGAATGTATGTATATGTATATATGCATGTATGTATTTATATATATACATGTGTATTTACAGCGTGGGGTTAAAGGTTAATTAATGCTACAGCTAGTGAATAATGAAATAATGTCACTTGGGACTTGATGTATCTTACCATCAAGTTGATGGTGGGGAACACATTGAGATCCTTTCCCTCAAATTCTAAGTCAGTGACTGCAGAATGTGTCCAAACTCTGGGGAGAAGTCTTGAACACTCTCAGGGTGTGTGTGTGTGTGTAGGAGGCTTCTGACTCTGTGATAATTCCTGTGTCTTTTAGGGTGTTTGTAAAACAGTGTCTCTCAGTCAAGAATATTTATTTTAACTCTTCTCACACCTGCTCTCCAGACTGAGATGTTGATTCGTAGCTGGGGCCTGAAGCCCTTTTCAGAGAATCACAGAATCTCAGAATCACTGGGTTGGAAGAGACCTTCAAGAGCATCAAGTCCAACCCATGCCTTTAACTCCTCAACTAAACCATGGCACCCAGTGCCACATGCAGTCTGTTTTAAACACATCCAGGAATGGTGACTCCACCACCTCCCTGGGCAGACAATTCCAGTACTCCATCACTCTTCCAGTAAAAAACTTCTTCCTGATATCCAGTCTAATTTTCCCTTGGCACAACTTGAGACTGTGTCCTCTTGTTCTGTTGGTTGCTTTTTGGCACCAGACACGACCCCTTGGGGCCTTTCAGCCCCTGGCTTATCTCCTCCATATCTGTGGTAGAGAGGGGGAGGACAGTCCTGCCACAGGAGAAGCCCAAATAACAATCCTAAAATGCCACTGTCTTGAGGTGCTTTCCTGTGCTGGGGAGAGCAGTGGAGCACAGAGGCACATCCAACACTCCAAAATCCTCTCAGAGTTTCCCAGCTGAGCTCTCTGAAGCAGCAAAATGATCCTCTCTCGTTTTTGGGCAGCAATCACAAAAAGCAGATGTTACACTCTGCTCATTTTTGTCACTGGCACCCGGCCCCCTGGCAAGATTGGAACAATTTTTGGCATCCTTGGAGCAGCTGGGCAGCAAAGCTGCTTCCTTCTCTCACACAATGCCAGGCTGAACAACCTTGGAGCCTAAAACCTCCTTCCCTTGTAATCTGGATTTTGGCAGGCTTCTCCTCCACTCCCCCTGCTCAAATGTGGTATTCCCCAATCCTTACAGAGTTTGGGGTGTCTTTACTGCACCATAAATGCTGCTGAAAAATAGATGTAAAATCTGTGACACTCCTTGAACTTCCACTGCAGAAGGAAGGACACTTTCAGAGTTGTCTTTGCAGTTTAACTCCTCAGGATATTTTTTAATTCAATCTCCATCAATAAAAGAGGAAAAAGACTTAAGTGTGATGCATTTTACCTGGATGTCTAACATAATACACAACTTTACATAAAATGCTGAATAATTCTGATGTTAAACATACGATTTAAAAGTGAAAATTGCAGTCATTGGCAATAAATCATTTGAAAAATGAATGCTATTAAATCCAGCATTGATATGTGGAAGGAGAAAAATGATGGCTTATAGATCACAGTTCTTTTGCTGGAAGCTAAATGTGATGTCTTCTGAGGAAAAAAAAAAATAAAAGAAACCCCCCAAACAAACATAAAAATTATCTACCCATTGGTCGAGGGCTCAATACTAGGATTCTCACTGACAGAACATTAAAAAGTAGAAATAATATACACCTGGTTAGGCATCAGATGTCACTTTTTCTGTGTTTTAGTTAGTTGCTATAAACAAAGAAAAAAAATTAGTCTGAAACCAAACAAAGTTTGGTTGTGAGGTCACACAATAAAATACTACATGATATAGAATGTAAGTCCTCTGGGTGGGAGTTCCAGCAGGAAAATTGGAGATGTACTCAGCAACTCGAGTAGAGAGTCATGATTCAAAGGAGAAAGGGAAAAGATGCATGGAACAGTGTTTCAATACAGTGCAGTGGTCCAAAATTGCCAAAACTTCCAGATATCTTCATAAAAGTCAGCTATTTAAGTCCTGCCAGCAGTCAAAAACTCAGGCATGCAAGGTTGGGCTGAACTGCTCCCAGCCAGTGAGGAGGAAATAAATATTTCCTGCCTCAAATCCTGTTTGCAATGGGATAAAATGATCTCTGGAAGCAACAGGAATCATCTAAGGAAGAAAAAAGTAGTTGAAATTAATCCCACAAGTGCCACCTAAGATTTCTTTAGCTTCCTGCAGCCTGGGTGAATATGTTATCCAAGGGAAACGTGGTTGCACGGAAAATTCCACTGGAATTTAATTTGGTGCATCCCTTTGAAAAGAAAGGGATGTGTTATTAAAGGTACAGGGCAAGTTCCAGGGAGAATTAAGGATTTGAGTTGGAACTTAAAGGCTTTTAGCCTTTGTTCCATACTCTGGATCTTGCCAGCAGAGACAACCTTCAGTGTTTGGGAGGAGTAGGAATTTTAAAACTCCTCAAAGAGCAGTTTGGGAGAATACATTGGATGTGGCCTCATGAATCATGTGTGAAATATCTGCTTATGTTACTCCAAAGGTTTCCAGGCAGAATTTATGGGATGAACTTGAAGCAAAAGTCCTGATGTGACGACATGCTCAAACTCTTTTTCATATTTCACTGGACATGCATAGGATAGAGAATAACTGCTCCAAACATAGATATCAAGACTGAATATTCTCTTCATAAATATAGAAAACTTACCCTGAAAACTCCACTAGAATTATCATATATCTGTTTATGCTGTTTATATCTCTTTGAGAATCATATACAGGACTCTGCACAAGATATTTTTAGATTACTGCATGATTTCACGTGACTTGCATCTAAATTTAATCCAAAATTAAAATGAGTAACTGCATTTATTTCAAACCCCCAGAAGCTGGGGACTCTTCCAATAGATGATTCAAAACCAGACCAAAGAATCTGAGAGTTGTTTGGGTTGGAAGAGACCTTAAAGATCATTTAGTTCCACCCCCTTTCTGTGGACAGGGAACCTTCCACTAGACCAGGCTGCTCAGAGCTTCATGGAGCCTGAAACTTGAATTTCAATGAGTTTAAACGTGAAAAATATATATTTACTTAGTGAAATAGGTGCTTAATTAGTTGGAAAAACAAGCATGTGTCACACAGGGACACAGAAGTGCTCTCTAATGAAGTGAGAGCTGGGCATTGCATGAAGCATTCCACACTTACACATTTTAGAACATTTTCATTAAAAGCAGGTGATTCAAAGGAAATTTCAGCAATATTTGAACTCCTTCTCCCTTCTGTGTTGAGTGTGGATCTATAGGAAGATGTTTAGCTGCTGGCAGGGAGGATCAACGTCCCAGGAATATCTGATGGCACAAAGTCCATGTTTCCCACAGACCTGTGCACACAACCCCCCTGCATCCATAGCAGCCACTGATTTACTCTCAGGTCTGTTCAGCCTTTAGCTAAATTCCACTTTTGAGGGGCCCAGCCTGAAAACCCAGAGAAGAACATTACTCACAGATAAATTTTTCTGTTGTTTCCAACAGTAGGGGTTTGGGATATCTTCTCACGCCTGCAGACCTCACCACATAATACCAGGAGAGGAGCTTGTCTTTGGAAAAAGCAGATTTTTCTGGATGATGTCCCAGTCTTGTCGTGAGAACTCCAGGAATGGTGAATCCATGTCACACCTGCCTGCTGGACCCACAGGTTATGGTGTAAATATCACTAAATATTTGTGCTGGTATTCATAGAATCAAAAAATCATAGGATTGCTGGAGCTGCAAGGGACCTTAAAGCCCACCCAGTTCTACCCCTGCCATGGCAGGGGCACTTCCCACTGTCCCAGGCTGCTCCCAGCCCCAGTGTCCAACCTGGAACTGAACATTCCAGGGATCCAGGGGCAGCCACAGCTGCTCTGGGCACCCTGTGCAAGGGCTGCCCACCCTCCCAGGGAGGAATTTTTTCCCCATATCCCATCCATCCCTGTCATTCTCCAGTTTAGGCCATTCCATGTCCTGTCCCTCAATGCCCTTGTAAAAGTCCCTCTCCATCCTTCTTGTAAATTCATCTCTCTATCCCTCCTTACACACACCCTTCTCCACTGCATCAGCTGTATCTACAGCACTAATGAAACTATGATTAATTACAGAACTGGAATTAAATTTTCAGACAATTCCATATAGACCAAGACTTTCAGGACACACTGGCTCAATCTTGGTCTGAACCAGAGGCTTAGAAGAAGATCATGTAGTCACTTCTCCCAAAATATTCGACCTACTCATCCATATCCAGGTGCCCTTTGTACCAATCTCCCTTCCCCTTCTGTCGTGGTTTAACCCCAGCTGACAAATAATTGACTTTCTCACTCCCTCCCACTTCACCAGTGGGCAGGAGGATTGGCAAGAACAAGTAAACCTTGTGGGCTAAGGACAATGTAATAACTAAAATAATAATAGTAATAATAATAATAGTAACACTGGTACTACTGATAATAATAATCACAGTAATGAAAAGCAGAGTGGCAGAACCAGGAGACACAAGTGATGCACAATTTTCACCACTGACCGATTCCAGCCTGTTCCTCAGCAGCCAATCCCAGTCAGCTTTCCCAGTTTTATACTGGGCATGGTGTCCTCTGGTGGGGAATATCCCTTTGGCCAGTCCAGGTCAGTGTTCTGACTGTGCTTCTTCCCAGCTTTGTGTGCATCTCCTCACTTTCAGAGCGTGAGACACTGAAAAGTCCTGGATTTAGGGTAAGCACTGCTCACAAAACTAAACTTCAGTGTAGTTTTCATCCTAAAGCCAAACCAGTTACGAGGGAAAATTAACCTTCTCCCAGCCCAAACCAGGACACCTTCCAGAATTCCTTCTCCAGCTGGATCACCTCCAGGTTGTCTGCATCCAAACTTTTCCAAGTCACAGCACATTCAGTTATTAATGAGTACAGAGAAATGCCAGCTCATAACAAATATCCACATGAAAATATTCAAATATCCACAATTGAATTTTTTAATATTTAAATACTTAATTATCCACAATTTGAATGAAATATTTTAATATCCACAATTTTTGTCAGATCTGAAAATGATGACAGCTTCCCAGTCCCATTATATTTGCAGTTCCATACCTCTGCTTCAACTCTGCAAATCTACAAGCAACTGTCATCAAGTGTTTTCCTCTATTAAAGGCAATGTAGTCAGAAGTCTGTGGAGGACTTTAACTGCAAATAGCAAATTTTCCTCCCTCGTTTTCACTGTGAGTTACTCTTTAAGTTCTCCAAGTTATGTTGGTAAACACAACATCACTTGCAAGCACACTGGAGGTCCCCACTTGAGTAAAACACACAGAATGCATCAAGAAAGGCACTTTGCTGTCTAGAGAGAAGGGGTTTGCTCCACTTCTGTCTCCATATATTGTTTTTCCTATTCTTTTGGCATGAAGGAGTCAAAAAGGAGAGAAGAAAGGAGTTCATTAAAGTCACTGCTGAGGAATGGCAAGGAAAATAAATGTAAAACTTAAAGTGCAAATTGAAGGACGTGCATTTGTGCCCACGTGCTTGTGTGTGAGAATCCGAAGGGACAGCAAATTCCATGGCTTGGCTGTGAATGGGTTTGCAGGAGTCACCTCAGTCGTGGCAGGGAGCTGATCAGGGATGTAAATCCCCTGTGTGAGGAGGTGAAAGCACAGCACAGCACTGAGGAGTGCAAAGGTCTCCAAACGGGGAGAGAATTTCAGCTCTTCCACAGGTTCTGGTCACAGCATCGTGATACAGTTCCAGCATTCCTGTTTCAGAGCATGAGTGAGTCCATCACAGAGTGCAGGGAGGAGACAGGGCACTCATGAGATAAACCGAGGAAAAAACAGAGGAAAAATAACATTAATGATTCCAAGTCTGCCAGGATTCCTCCAGCACAACCCCTTCAGCTTCACTGCCCTGATTGATTCCTCATTCCTTGGAGTAATTCCTGTAAATTTGGGGGTGAGGGAGTGCTGCCACCCTGTTCTCCTAAACAGATCATCCTCCTACCCCCTCAAATGGAAAACAAGGAATGCACCTCTGAGGGACAAAATCTGCAAAATCTTTGAATTTCCCAAAATTTAACTGAATAAGGCAAATTTAATAAGTCCAGTTGATGACAAAGATTTTTTTTTCTGCTTTTAAAAATGTGTTTTGTTGTTGTAGGATGCTGAACCCTTATTGTGCACTGCTGCTATGGAAGGTGCATTTTAATGGAAATGTAGATAATGCCAGGCCCCAGCATGTGTTTCCAATTAAAATTCTTCATTTTCTGCTGAGATGTTAGAGTATGACCTGATTAGCTCTGCCAGTTATCAGAGCTCAGCTTCTGTGACCCCTTATCTTATTCAACAACTGCTGCCTGACTCTCTGCATTTGGAGAGGAAAGCACCAAATCCCTAAAAGAACAGGGAAGTTTCATGGAGCTCATAAAACCTTCCACAGATAATTTATTGTGGGTCAGGGGCAGCATTTCCAGCTGTCTTCTGTCCCTGAATCTCCCCTGCCTGCCCACACATCTTAAGAAATAATTAGCACAGTTCAAACTGCAATTCCACCCTAACAGTGCAGGTTGATGTCTGGTTTTTTTAGGTATAACAACTGTAGACAGTGGAATCTGCTGCAGTAGAATTACCTGCAAATTCTTGAGGCTTGAAACAATAGAAAAGTTATCTGTTTTCATCCAGGATTTCTCAGTGGTGTTTTCAGATAAGGAGCAGCATGAAAGCCCTTTCCTAAGCAGCAGTGTCCTTAGTCAGCAGGAAAAGAGCAGTGTATTATTTATGGAAAGCAGGCAATATGCAATCACAGAGAAAGGGTAGTAGATGAAGTGCCAGATAAAGCCTGAGCTTTCAAAATGTATTTTATGTCACACAGAAATAAATATGTCTGTTAGGTCAATTATGAACAATTATCAAAAGATGTCTTTTCATGTAAGTTTGACTTTGGATTCTGATTTGAAGTAATGGCCATTCATTTTGAATTCCCTGTGAGGGTGGGGAGACCCTGGCACAAAAAAAACTTGTGGCTGCCACATCCCTGGAAGTGTCCAAGGCCAGGCTGGAGCAGCCTGGGACAGTGGAAGGTGTCCCTGCCCATGGCTGGGGTGGGGATGAGATCTCTAAGGTCCCTCCCAACCCAAACCATTCTGGGATTCTGTGATTCCACATTCAGACAGTCATAAAAATTCTGTTTTCAAGCATTTCAGCCCCAGCAGTCGCCTCTCCTCACCTTCCCCAAAGACACACAGACATTATGCAGACATTTTCAGCATCTTGTTCTGCACCAGCAACATGAAAGAATATCTGGAGAGGTTGGGAAGACAAGAGCAGGTTCTCCAGCTGGGAAAGGGAATGTTTTTAGCACAGAGCTGCATACGCAAGGCCTTCGCCTGGAGGTGGGTGTTAACGTAACTTTTTTAAAAGTGACAGTAAAAATGCAGCGCCCAGAAAAGCCAGGCCAGATGGATCCCTCCCTGCTTTCACGGGTTGTGCCTCAAATACCACGGTGCATATGGATTTTTGGGGGGTGAGGTGGTTTTCTGCGGGGTGAAACACGCTGCCAGTCCTTGCACTCAGTATTGATAACTCCAGGGAGAGCCTGGGAGCTCTCCAAGGCTGGAGATGGCGAGTTTACACTTTACTGACAAAGGTGTCTGTTCTCTGCAGCTCTGTCCTCATGTTTCCCCTGCAGCACCCTGGTCCTGCTCTGCTGCTGCCTCAGCCTGTGGCAAAGAGAGCTGAGGAGGCTCCCTGCTTTCAGAGAGTCACAGAATCTCAGAATCCTTAAAGCTTGGAAAAGACCTCCAAGGTGATGGAGTCCAACCTGTGCCCCAATGCCCACCTTGTCCCCAGCCCAGAGCACTGAGTGCCACGTCCAGGTGACACCTGCAGGGATGGGCACTGCAAACCTCCCTGGGCAGCTCTTGCCAGTTCCTGAGCACCCTTTCCATGGGGAAATTCCTGCCGGTGTTGAAAATGAAAATGTGGAAATTCCTTCCTGAGGGATGTGCTTTTCCACAGATTGCTGAAAGTGGGAAGCACTGAGATGTTACATTTCCACCCCTCCTTTGTAGGTGAAGGATTTCAACCCCCAGAGCCCATAAACTTCTGAACAGCCAGAAAAAACTTTCCCTGCAAGGAGCAGTGACCTCTCACACATTGTGCTAATTCCTCAAAATGAGGACCTTGGCCAGGCTGAGAGAAATCAGGAGGGGAAAAGTTCAGATGTTCTGGCTGCTCTTCCCAATGTGCACAGCTCCAACCACACGGAATCCCTCCCTGGGCAGCTCCTGATTGCATCTCATGGGATTAGGAGTAGAAAAATGGGTTTTGCATGAGGTGCATCCCCTGTAAACGAGAGAGATGGATGGCCAAGTCTGTTCCATGGCTTGGCCACCCTTTCCATGGGGAAATTCCTGCTGCTGTCCCTGTTCCCTGGAGCAGAGCCCGACCCCCCCTCCCTGCCCCTCCTGTCAGGGAGTTGTGCAGAGCCACAAGGGCCCCCCTGAGCCTCCTTTTCTCCAGGCTCAGCCCCTTTCCCAGCTCCCTCAGCCCCTCCTGGGGCTCCAGCCCCTTCCCCAGCTCCGTTCCCTGCCCTGGACACGCTCCAGCCCCTCCAGGGCTCTCTGGAAGTGAGAAGCCCAGGACTGGACACATGGAGAACATTCACTCCACCCAGTGAAAGGGAGGAGGACGTGTTCTAACCAAAAAGTTAAATTTCCAGGTTGAGCCCCTATCTGGGCACCTTTCCTAAGCAATTAAAGGAGGCAGACACCTCCAGAGGATGACTCCCTGTGCCATTTTAGGAACTTTTCATCCCAATTTCCTGTAGTGACAAACAAGGTGAACCAGTAGAGCTTTAACTTAGGGGCAGGTGAAATCCAACTGGTGAGAAGTTAAAAAAGCCATCACCCTGTATATTACAATGTGTATTTTGAGTTATATCTGAAATTATTTGTTGCAGTGCAGCTTAGAGTACACTCACCTCTGCTTTTCCAAACTTTTTTGTGCAATAATCCTCACCCCTGGAGTGACCTTTGCAGATCTGTGTGGGATTGCAGGTCTGCAGATTGTACTCTGCTGGAACTTTCTGGCCTGAGTTGCACTCCAAACTCCCACAGGCTTGCACGAGGAATTTTAGGCTCATAAGGCTCAAAGTTACTCCTCAGAATGGGATAACAGAATATCACCCTCATGATTTTATAGATTAAGCTGCTTTGAGCTTAAGTCTGGATTCAGATTCTCTCTAGTCAGCAGCTCTTTTCAGTAAGGTTGTTGTAACTGGAATTAGAAAGTTTGAAAAAGCAGGTAATTAATGTGCTAACTGTGGGAGGGAACAAACAAAAGGAAAACAAAAGGAGCTGTGGATTTCTGTGAAACCATGAAAGGGAAAAATACCCCACTTTTTTACTGTACCTTAGGCTGGTTTTAATAACAGGAAAGAAAAAAAAGAGATAGGAATGTGCAAGTTTCTGCCTTCAGACTCCTGCTGAGCAATAATGGAAGTATAACTCATTAAGGGCTTGATCAAGGTCCCGTTGAAGCCAAGAGAAAGTTTCCCACTGGTTTCAAATGGCTTTGGATCAGCTCTGAGTGCGTGGAGTGTAAATATGACTGCATTAAAATCATGGTCTGCTCTCAGTCAGGGCTGGCTGAAGGATGCTGCCACACCAGAGCTGGCCCAGAGCTGCTCTGGAGCAAAGCAGAGGTTATTATTTTGTATTAAAGAGATATATGGAAGCTCTTCTTCATCTGAGAAGGATAAATGGATAAAATGGTAGAGAGAGGGCTTGGGGAAAGCTGGGCCAAGCCATTCTTGTCCTGCTCCTGGCACTGGTGGGAGAAGGAGAAGAAATGAGAATTTCCCTCTTTTCAGCACACCTGGAGCACAGCACGCAGTTCTGGGCTCCTCAGTCCTAAAAATACATAAATACACTGGGAAGAGTCCAGGAAAGGGCTACAAAAGGGACTGGAACTTCTGTTTCCTGGGGAAAGGCTGGAGAAGAGAAACTCAGGGAGGGTTTGGCACTGCCTACAAACACCTGAAAAGAGGGGGCAGAGGGGATGGCCCCAGGTGCTTTTTTTACAACCTGAAACACAGGTTTTAGGAGGCTTTTTCTGGATAGCAGGAAGCTTTTTTTTTTTTTTAACTCTGAGGGAGACTGGGGACTTCCACAGATTCCCTGGTGGAGGTTGGGGAAGGGAATATGGCATTTATTTTATAACTTCTTTATCTCAGAATCCTGAGATAAAGGAGTTTATCACTTGGTTCGGTGATAAACTGTTTGCAGAGAACAGGAAACCCCTAACTGCATTAAATATCAGTCCTAAGGTTCCACAAGTGCTTTCTTTAGCCATTTATAGGGCACCAGCTTAGTTCTGAGGGAATAAATATTCTCCTCAGCCTCCAAGTGCTGACCTCCACCACAGCCTGTGCCTGTTCCTGAGGTCACTCCAAAAAGGCTGTGACAGAGCTGACTGCAAAAGCTGAGACATTGATATCACAGGATTAAAAAAAAAAACAAAACAAAAAAACCCAAAAAAACAAAAAACAAAAAAACCCCAAAAACAAACAAAAAAAGCCTAATTTGAAAGGTTATTTGAAATGAGAGCATGAAGAATGGAACCTTTGCTTTCCAGGGCTCTACTCCTGGTTTTTCACATCTTTGTAAAAATGTCTGGGGCTTTGCCTGCCTGTGCTGCTTTTGGGGCCACCACACCTTTTCCCTTCCACAAAACATAAATAAATCAAAGCCTACCCTTGCAACATCTGTTTACTCCCTTGTATTCTGAGTCACCAGATTAGAGAAGAAACGAGGTAATATGTTAACACACAGTTAAGAGAAAAACAACAACAAAACAAAAAATACTCACTCATCCATAAGCAAAAATCACTGTACACGATTCACTCTGGTCTTAATTCTGCAAGCAGCAAGATAACTGACAGGTGAGAAACCACCCAGGCTGAAAAATATATCTTCTTCCCATTGCTGTAGCAATCCTTAGCTGCAAAATTCATGTTCTTTTCCCACAAAAAGGGGATTAGTAGGCAGGAGACAAGGATTTGTCAGAATTATTTATCAAGTTATTGCACAAGTTAGTTTAAAGTCGTGGACTCTGCCAATTCTTAATATCCTCTTCAGCCTGACTAGAAGGAGGAAGTTAAATTAGGAGAGAGTGGTGCAATGGCAAATAATTTAAACCCCTGGAATGCTGGAGCTCCACATGCCAGGCAAATCAGATGTAATCCTCCTGTTCTAATCAAAATAAAAGAATGTCCTCAGCTCCAGCCAGAAAACAACACAAGAGCAGAAGCTGGGAAAAAAAAATCAGTCCCAATGAGCAATAAAAGGAAAACCAGAACCAGGAGTCCATCTGCAATATTATTATTATTATTATTATTATTATTATTATTATTATTATTATTATTATTATTATTATTATTATTATTTAATCTAATTGGTCCATGAATGGTACATCTGAATCCCAAACCTGCCTTATAAACCAGCACTGTGTGCAGAAGACTGAGCTGACCATGACAGGAAAATAAATGTGACCAAAAATAGCTGATGTGTTCTAAGTACAGGAAATCACTGATTTTAGATTATCATTGATTTCGTGGGTGTTTCCTCTTGCCTTAAATACATTCAGACTCACTTCTTAGGTATTATTTTAATATCTTCTGTTTTCAGTCAATGATTTATTGATAGGTGATTCTGATAATTAACCTTTTTTTTGCTGGAAAAAATAAAATAAGCAAGTAAAAAATGCAAAATATAGAAAAATTCAAGTAAAAGTTTTTTTAAAAAAAAAGAAAGAGAAAACCAGCAAAAGTATCTAGAACAGAAGAGGTTTTCCCCTTTGCAGACAAGAAGCAATTTGTATTATGAGGGGATGCATCATTATTTTGACCAAAGTAAAATATCTATCTCACTTTGCAAAGCAATTTACTCTCATCGGCTTTAAAAAATCTGCACATAAAACACTCCTAAACATGATGTCACTATCCATATCTAACTCCTTCCTTGAAATACAGTAGAACTTTAAAAAAATGTATAAAACACCAGGAGTTCCTTAAAAAAAAAAAAGGTTAATATGCAAAATCAATATCCTGAAAGAAAAGAGATGAAAACTGCAAAAAGTTTCTCTTCAGACACTTATAATTCTATTTTTTAAAAACAAAATTAACTAAACTTTCCAGATGAGTTCCAGCACTGTGGTTCTCTCTGCACCCAAAAGCATGAAAGAATGAGGATTTTTCTGATTAGAAAATGGATAATACACGGGTTTTTTTTTTGTTTTTTTTTTGTTTTTTTTGTTTTTTTTTGCATACAAGACAGGTCTCAGTGCAATTGTCTTTGGTCTAGAGGTCAAAAATACTCCCTCCCCCACCCCAAAATTTGGAGAAGTGTAGGTCCCTATTTTATCCAAATTGAATGATTTATCCATAATCCAAATCAGTTCATTTATTTTTAGACACAATTGGAAACCTTGGGGCTCTCATGAAAAAGCTCTATGGATTGGTTTTTATTCCAGCCTGTTCAGATGTTTGGCTTGGAGCCTAAAGAGATTACTTTGGGGTCAAAAATCAAATGGGTATTTCAAAGGCCCATTTTACTTCTGAGATCTTTGCTTAGTAGGAAGCATTGCTGGCATTTGCTACAATTAAATTTTAATTTATCCAGCTTGGGGGAAAAAAAAAATAAATCAATGTTTTAACCTAATGATTTTTTTCCAACAAGCAAGGAAAATGCAGAACACAGCGTTGGGTAATTGATAAGGAATGTTGAACACAGGAATTCAGGATGCAATTTTCCTAATCCACACCGGAGTGTGATAACAAAGAACATTTGTCAAGGCTGTATCATCATTTTATTGGCTATTTTTGCACCTTTTAGAGACAAAGAACATTTGTCAAGGCTGTATCATCATTTTATTGGCTATTTTTGCACCTTTTAGAGATGTGACAATGTGCTGACAGATCTCTCCTAGCAGGACACCTTGGGACAGACACCTCCACTCTAAAACATTCCATAATATGACGCCTCATTTCACTTGGGACACGTGAAGTTGCCAGAGAGGTGATAGCTTTTACTACAACTCCAGAAGTAATTTCCACTAAAACGTGAAACATTATCAGCCAACTACAGAGATCCTCAATTAAATACAGCCCTTGGAATAAAATACGTAACACAGAGAGAGCAACAAAAGCCTAAAAACCTCTCAAAACATATTTCAAACTCATTTTTCAGCATGCTTGGTGTTGCTCAGAGCATAGATTAAAAGTCTTGCTTTGAAAAATTAGTGTTTTAGTACTAACAGGAGTAGCAATACTACCTTTTTGTGGTTCTTATACAGTATCCTTTATAGAAATTTCATCTGATGCCTTTAATGTTTAAAATAAAAGAGCCACAGTTGTTTTTTTGAGGTGTTTAGGTGCCAAAATAAGGAGGTGTGTCCCACAAGGTGCTTTCAGAGCTGGCTGGACATCGACTCCCATTTTATTTCAGAGTGTGCCAGCACCTGCCTGGGTGAATTTTCCACCAGTTTCCATCTGTGCTACAAGCAGATCATTGATTTTTATAATTTGCAGAGTGCTCACCAGGCTGGCAGGGTGTGAAAGAACAGCCAAAAGAAACCACAAATAGAAGGTAAAAGAAGGTGCCTTTTTCAATCAAAGTTAAACCAAAGTAACATTCTTCTGAGCAGCCTTGAAGGAGTTAAATAATTCACTAGGATTGGGATGAATGAATTCCCTGCAGGAAGCTTAGCAATTCTCCCAAAAAGAGACTGGGCATCTTGGTTGGGTTATTTTAAAAAGAAAAAAAACTGTGATAAAAGGTAATAGAGGCCACAAAATCTCCCCTGTCTCACCTCTCAATTTCCCCTCCTGGTAGACTGTACACAAATTAACAGCTTTTTATGTCTTTCAAGGGTGTTTATTTCTGGCAAGGACACAGACTTTTCTGTCAAGGTTTGCAGAACATTTTGTTCTGCACCACGTATGCACATGCTGCTGGATCCCAGTCCTATTATATATTCAAACAGCACATAGAAGATTGTCATCACACAATCTGTCTGGAGCTGTCCTGATGAGCAGAAAAAGTCCAAATTGACAGGGAAAAAAAATAATAATTCGCCCTTTATAATTCTTATCCAGAATCAACTGGACTGTTCTTTGTGCACAGCATGGGATAAAACACCGAGGTGTGTTCCCTGCCTCTCCTCATCCATTCCTTCATCCATCTGCACCTGCTTGCCATAAATTCATGGAGTTTTCTCATTTTAGGACCATCTATCCATAATGGAAGTGTTCTATCAATTCAAACCCTCTCAGTGCCACCTCGAAACAATCCCAGTGGTGTTCAAGCAGCTGCTGAAGGAAGGTGTGCCATTCCTGTCCTGACTGCAGAGGTTTTGCACTGTTACTGACTAAATCCATCAATTATTACTTGCCCAAATCTGTAATTAAGGCTGGCAAGCAGCTGAACAGACTTTGTCAAGGATTTTAGACCACCAGTAATTTGGTTTAGCCAAAAATGCTGCAGTCAATGTAGTCAGCAGCAGATCATCCCAGGAGGTACCAAAGGAGTTTAAAACAAGGAATTTACACTTTTGCAGAAGAAGGGAGAAAATAGCATTAAATTAAGTTCTGAAAGAGATTAATTAATTAATGCCTTTTTTACATCAAACTGGTCCTATCATTCTACTACTGAACAACTTCCTGTGGGGATGGATGAAACAAAAAATCAAACTCATTTTCCATGGGTGGTGTAAATGCTGAGAGACATCTATTAAAAGTTTAAAAGAAAAAAAACAAAAACCCAAACCTTTCTGATTGGGAGAGTTACACAGGGAATAATTCCTATCACATCTAAAGTAAGGAGGATGTAACTCTGTAGTAGCAAAATGAGAAATACAAAAAGCAGCACGGCCACAGGAAGCTGTGCAAGCAAAGCACCTTGCAAAACATTTCCAAAGAAATCGTTCCCTGATTTAAAAATTAAGCCCAGACCTAAAAATTTACAACTTAACCAAATACACCAAAGACAATTCTTAATCTAGAGCTGAAACTGGGCCCTGGGGTAAATTCATTGATTATCACAACTCACTGAGACCTTCAGGGAAACGACTGAAACTTAATGAATCACAGAACTTTCACCATTTGAGCTGCTGAAGATGAATATTCTCCACCATTTGTAGTCAATTTTTTTGGAACAGCAGAAGGCACAAACTCTTCTGGAACTGTCCTGTGTGAATCCTCCACTGCTTAATAGCAATGGCTCCTCCTCAGCTGCCAATTTTCAATGAAATTCCAGTAAATTAATGTGGTTGAAACCTTCAACCATGCTGATAAATGGGGTTGAAACTGATCTCCAAACTGTAGAAATGCTGCTGGAAGGGGTGAAAAATGACACCACAGTCACAACAGACTTGTTGCAGCAGAAAAAAACAATAAAAAGATAGCCCCAAGGTTATTTATACATATATTGCATTTCAAAATGTTGAAATTAAAAAAAAAAAAAGACAGAACAATACAGAAGTTCACAAAAAAAATATTTTATCATCAATATGTCCAAACAGGAGAGATTAGACTTTTTTTTTTCAGTCACATCAAATACAAATCTTTGTTGTAATGACACCATTAAACTGCAAAGAAGAACTCACCAGTTTAATTTTTCCTTCAGCACTGCCAGATAAGACCAATGATTCATCTATCCAAGTGCCAGTGTTTTGGCTGGGGAAAAAAAATCCCTAAAAAAGAAAATAAAAAAAAGTGTTCCTTGGATGCACAAGTCCATGTAATCTACTTGAAACTGCACATTACCTCATTCTGGAGTGATTTCATTCAGATCTCCTCCTTATTAAGCTGTTTTCATACTCTTCCATCAAAGGAGTGGAAGCATTTGGGGCTTTCAAGGTCTAAAGTGAAACACCACAAGCTGATTCCTTTCCTTTCCTTTCCTTTCCTTTCCTTTCCTTTCCTTTCCTTTCCTTTCCTTTCCTTTCCTTTCCTTTCCTTTCCTTTCCTTTCCTTTCCTTTCCTTTCCTTTCCTTTCCTTTCCTTTCCTTTCCTTTCCTTTCCTTTCCTTTCCTTTCCAACTTTCCTAAACTTTCCTAAACTTTCCTAAACTTTCCTTTCCTAAACTTTCCTAAACTTTCCTAAACTTTCCTTTCCTAAACTTTCCTAAACTTTCCTAAACTTTCCTAAACTTTCCTTTCCTTTCCTAAACTTTCCTAAACTTTCCTTTCCTAAACTTTCCATCACAGACTTTCAGATTCAGAGAACACCAAAGAAATCAGATTTAAATCATTATTTAAATCCAAACACAGAGAAAGTTGTATTTGCCTGTGCATCTACCAAGAAAGGGACCAGAGGGGACACAGGGTGACATAAAACCCCTGGGTGATGGTTTCTGACTCTCCTGAATTTCTCTGATGGCCACCAGGACTTGAAAAATTGTAGATTTTATACTTATAACATCTGAAATAAAGCATGTGCTGCATTGTGCCAGGCAAAATTAAAAAGGGCTTAAAATTGTAATACTAAAGGATGTGGTGAAGAAGTCATTGAAGGATCTTAAAGCAAGATATATTTTATTCACCAAAAATGTGCTGTGGGATGTTTCTCTTTTCCATCAAGGAAAAGTTAATTACAAACTTCTGGGGTTAAATATTCTCTGTACATTTTCTGGAGAGTGAAGTGATAAATCCAGTAGTTGTTGACTGTTATTAATTATGTGTTTGAGCATGCTAAAGTAATTTCCTAGGCCAGTTTAATAATAAGTCAATAATTTCTGTCTCCTTGAATCTAAAATTCCCCTAAAGTCACAAAAGAAGTGATTTTGGAAATGAGGTGACCTTGTGGAAAAGGCAAAAGAGAAAAAAAAACAACAAAAAACCACCAACCAAAAAAACCTCAAAGGAACCATTCCTAAGTAGAAAATGTAAAATTATCCAGAGGTGCTAGAGGTCCCATTCCTGTCTGATAATGAAAAATTTGTCTTTCAGAGACCTGAGCAGCAGGAAACAAATGGAAATTACCCTCTGACAGTTTTCTTTGTAGACAAAGAATTGGTAGCTCCTAGTGGGCAGGTGTCCCCCTTAGAATAAAACATTAATTAATGGCCTGGCTGGCAGGCTCAGCTGGGGAAAACATGGCTAAATGAGCATGGAAACTGGAGTGCCTTCTGGGATGGTAATTGCATTTTATGGTCATTTGGGATGTGATTTTCCATTTGGATCCAAATCACTGAAAGGCTCTGGCTGTTGGGACAACACACAGGGATAATGATTCTATTAAAACACTCAGGGCCTGATTTCTAAAGAAATCAACACCATTATTGGGATCAGGGAACTTTTGGTAGCTTGGAAAATTTTGGACTTGTCATAATATTAGTGTAAAAACTGGCAAGAAAGAATTATGTGAAAGCAAGAAAAAAAAGGTAGTGGTGACTCTGGGCACAATGAAGAGCAACACCAAATTTTAAATGAACAATTTTGATAAAAACTAGAATATAAGGGAATGTGAGAGGGGGAAAAGTTTTGTTTCCTTTTATTTTACACAAAGAAAAAAAAAGAAAAAAGTAGCAATAAATTATTTTTCCAGGAGTTACATCAGCAACTTGGTTCAGAAGTAGAAACAAAAATGCAAATTAAAAACTGAATCGTGAGGTTTCTAGATAATGTGAAGACGAGTTGAATTTTTCACCAGGACAGATTGTACGAAAGAATGGAGGGATATGGAAAGGGCAGATGGGACTAAACCAGATCCTCAGAAGAGTTGGATGAAGCCTTTCAAGGCTGCAAATCTGAAGTGCCATGGCAGGGACACCTCCCACTGTCCCAGGCTGCTCCAGCCCCAGTGTCCAACCTGGAACTGAACATTCCAGGGATCCAGGGGCAGCCACAGCAAATCTGGGAATTCCATCCCAGCCCCTGCCCACCCTGCCAGGGAACAATTCCTAATTCCCAAGATCCCATCCAATGATGCTCTGAAGCCATTCCCTGTGTCCTGTCCCTCCATCCCTTGGCAATTGTCTCTCTCCATGTTTCCTGCAGCTCCTCCAGGCCCTGCAAGGCCACCCTGAGCTCAGCCCAAAGCTTCTCCTGTGCAGGTGAACAATGCCAGCTCTGCCAGCCTTTCCTCCCAGCACAGCTGCTCCAGCCCTCTGCTCATCCTGGTGTTGATCATCTCATTCCTTCAAGATTTTTGCTATGAAACATTTTGTAAGCAAGTTTCACACCAGCATCAAATTAATAATTACACAGCAAATAATTTAGCCAAGTGAAAATCATCCTGGTCTGAGGAATTCCATCATCAGGTTTGATTTCAGAGGATGGTTGGGAAAAGAGAGACATCTGATTACTAATAAAGTTAAAAAAATAGATTTCTCTTCAGTAGAATGGTAGTCACTTTAATTTGGGGGTTTTCAAACACCAGACAAGAATCTGGAAGGAATCTGGAGCTGTAATCCCTGCCTTACTGAGACATCTCTGCCTAGTCTGAGCCTTCCCATGGTCTGGACACATCCAGCAGAGCTCCATGAAGATGGATAATGGCTCTCCCTACACATAATTTCACAGTCAGAGTGCACCTGCCTGTGTTGGATCCCATTCCCCAGGTTCTGCAGCTGAAATTGTGCTGCAAAGATACAGCAAAAAAAGGGAAAGAGGTGAAAAATTATCCATAAAGCTGCACATCCAGGCTTTGCAAAGCCAAACGAGCTGTTCCACGGAGTGGTTAGGAAAGCCTGGAACTGCTGTCTTCTAGTACAAATGCCTAGAAGCAGAGCTTTGAATTTTTCAAAACAAACAAGAAGGAATGCTAATTAAAAGGCATGGAGGAATGGCAAATGATCTTACCTAAATCTTGCTCCCATTTTCAGTGAGTAAAGATTACTTTACCCTTAAATCACACAGAGTTTTCTGAAGTGTTAAACATTTGAGAATTATGCATCAGACATTAAAATCAAGTCAAGCTGCAAAACTCATGAGATTCTTGTGCATCACATCCAGTCCTCAGAGTGGTAGAATGCTTATGTTAATAGAAGAGCACGAGAACTGTCAGGTGCTTATCTTTTTATTAGCCAGGTTTACACACATCTGAATCAATTCTGGGCATAATCTAGAATCTGGGGAGGAGAAAAGACATCCTTACAATAGGAAATAAGGATTTTTAAAAATGGAGAAACAAATTAAGTACTTCTGATTGCATTTATTCTTCATTAAAATTTCACAAACCAGTTCTCAGGAAATACACTTGTAATTGTGAGTAATACTGAGCTTCCTCATAATTTTAAAATGCAGAAGACAATGGAGTTTGTACTGGGTTTGGGTTGGCATGGCAAGGTTTTGGTGGCAGGGGAGCTGCAGGGGTGGCTCCTCTGAGGAGCTGCCAGAAGCCTCCCCCATCTCTGTTGTGTGCAATGGAACAAAATGCTTTATCTCCATTTAAGCACATAATCTTTCCCTTTATAAGTTTACAGCTATGAATATTTTATCATTATTAACAGTCCATAATTGAATAAAAGCAGCAGCAGTGGCCAGGCCCATGAGCTGACCTGTAACCACTGGCATAATCCATTATTTTGGAGGTGTTTAAACCCAGGGAGAACTGGAGTTAGCACAGTTTGAAACATCTCTATTGCAGGGCACTGTAGCTAAAGCACATTCTGCACAGTGGAAGTGCCATCAGCTGCCTGAGGAACACACAGATTTGCTGTGCCCGACGTGTAAATCTTTGGTCTGACTCACCCAGAGCTTGTCTGGATATTCCAGTTAAAATATATCCTTGAAATATATCCTTAAAATATATCCCAATCCCCCAGACACGCCACACGTCTGCATGGCACCGTACTAAACCTGCTGAGGTGAAAAGCTGCAGGAACAGCACCAGAACAAGGCTCCTGCAGAATAATTGACTTGTTGACAGGGACTGCACTTCCTGAGGCTCCTTGGGGATCTCCAGGCAGCCTCTCACTGTGCTGAGCTGGCAATCCCTGGCAGGGAACAGCCCTTGGGGCTGCTTTGGACAATAAATGTGGATTCTGTCTCTATCCTCAGCTGATGGCAAGCAGGAGCCTCCTGGAGTAGTCACAGCTTGGTCAGCTTGGTCTGAAGACCAGGAGACCCACAGGGCAGTGAATTTCACTCTGTTCTGCTTTTTTATTAGTGGAATTTCACATTTCTCTGCCATTTACAATACAATTAATCCATATGTATGATACAAGGTATTTTATATAATACTGCATATCAGCACTCAGGTGAGAGCTCACCTGCAGAGCTGCCCCAGGCCTGGATCCCAGCACAGGGAGGAGCTGGAGCTGCTGCAGAGAGCCCAGAGGAGGCAGCAGGATGAGCAGAGGGATGGAGCAGCTGTGCTGGGAGGAAAGGCTGGCAGAGCTGGCATTGTTCACCTGCACAGGAGAAGCTTTGGGCTGAGCTCAGGGTGGCCTTGCAGGGCCTGGAGGAGCTGCAGGAAACATGGAGAGAGACAATTGCCAAGGGATGGAGGGACAGGGCACAGGGAATGGCTTCAGAGCAGCATTGGATGGGATACTGGGAATTGGGAATTGTTCCCTGGGATGGTAATGATGGGCTGGGATGGAATTCCCAGATTTGCTGTGGCTGCCCCTGGATCCCTGGAATGTTCAGTTCCAGGTTGGACACTGGGGCTGGGAGCAGCCTGGGACAGTGGGAGGTGTCCCTGCCATGGCAGGGGGTTGGAACTGATTGATTTTCAATGTCCCTTCCAACCCAACCCAACCCATTCTTTGATGCTGAGATAATTTCTAGCCCACATTAATTACTAAATTATCTCCACAGTCTGAAGTGAGGAGGTGATGCTGTGACAGAGCCGTGGGGTTCAGGCAGTGCAGCCCCTGCCCCGAGGCTGTGCAGGCTGTTTTAGGGAGGATACTCCCACGTGTGGGACTGGGGGCAGAGGGGGGGATGCTCCCTGTGACAGCTCCGAGCCGCACGCTCCTTCCACACCTGCTCCTCTGGGAAGTGTGGGAGTGTGAAGAGAGGCAGGGGAGAGGTGAGGGATAAAGTTAGATGGAGAGAAAAGGAAAGGGAGACTGTTTTAGGAAAGGTGATGGGCTGGGTAAGACAGGAGAGAAGGAAATGAAGAGGCTGAAGGTGAGGGAGAGAGGAATGGGAGGTGAGGGGTGGGAGCAAACCTTTGGCATGGCACAGGGAGCACGATCACCCTGGAATTTCAGAGAGAGGTGACCTCACACCCCCTGGCTTACCCATTTAACACATATTTAGTCACATTGACTCATCTCCATCCATCCATCCATCCATCCATCCATCCATCCATCCATCCATCCATCCATCCATCCATCCATCATCATCCTTCAATCAACTCCATCCTTAATGAGCTGAGCACTTCCCCCAGTGATTCCTTTACTTGAGACCCCTGGTAACTCCCCTGTGGAGGTGCTGGTTTCCTTCTGTTGGTGCTACAGGGAACCCAAAAGCCTGCTTAGACCCTGCATGTGAATTTTCAGTTGGGCTGAATTTAGGGATACCAACTCCAAGGCTATGTCCAAATATCCACATTTGCACTGTTTCTGCTGCAGATCCTGTTATTGCCTTCATTAGCTCAGAAAAGTTAATGGTGAAGGTAAACCAAAAGCTGCTTTACCTCAGCATTTCTCTTCTTTATTATTTTTTCAGTTTGGCCCAAAAAGATCTGCACAAGCAACCAAATTTTTTCTCAGGGAGTAGTAAATGGGAGGTATTTTCAGGTATTTTTCAGCAGGACAGGGAGGTTTTATCATCATTAGCATTTTTGCATTCATATGACACATTACTTGTTGTTTTCCAACATCTCATTGCTTTTGAAGATTTTCTTCTTCTTTTTTTTTTCTGAGATAGATTTAACAACAAAAGGCTGCTAAAATTGGAAACTGTGTGAGACACTTTGGTATTATTCAATCACAGTCAAACCTGACACTGCAGACAGTTCTTGTTTAAGAACTTTCATTGAGGGAATATGATCACAGCACAAAACAAAGAAAAATGTCAGTTCCCCTTGTTCTGTGTTCATCATTTAAGTCTCACAAGGTACCCGAGGAAATAGGTTCAGGTTTGAGATGTTTGATCTGTTCTGTGCAGTTATGAGTTATTTTTAGAATGCATCAAGGCAAGTAGAAAACAAAACATCTTTTATTAGATCATTATTCTCTTAAATAGTTTAAATAACGGTTTCTAGATTAGTTCAGGCAATGCTTTTACTTACATTTTTAATGGAAATCTTCAGTCTGTAAATATTCTTAAAGTGATTCTTATTGAAAGCTGGAATTTAATGCTACAAGAATATAAGCAACCAGTTGAGATTTTCCCTTTGGGGGGCACAGAAACAATGAGCCCATGAAAAACCCTACATATGCATTATTAACAGCTAAAAAGGTTGGATAAGCATTTTTAAGTCTCTTTTCTATAGAGAATCTCCTATTTTGGGTTTCTACCAACTCTTTTTTAAAAAACAGGGTAGCTGCTGTTATCTCAAGGTAACTTACATTTCTCCTGTTACAATTCAGAATATATTCATGATTTATGCCCTGAAAAGAAAAGCAGCAGTTTCTTAAGAGTTTGATCCAAAGTTCTCTTTGGTAAGAACATTGGTAAGAAGCATTGTTAAGAACATTTCCACTGAAAATAGAGCTTTTCACCATGCATTAGCTTCACACAGCCACCCCACCTGCAGCCTGCAGATTTCCATGGCAGAGCATACATAAGATTACCCACTCTGCCTTGAAGACCTTTTGCTGAGATGTAATTTATGCTGGTTTGTCCTAGCCTAAGTAAAAAGCTTTCAAACCTTCTCAGTGTAGCATCCCTGGCTCACTTTGTTGCCAGGATATTCTCCTTGATTTCCAGGGTGAACTTACACTTGCTTATATTTCACAGTGCAGGCAGGAAATGCTGGGTGTAAGACTGAAATCCTCCACTGCAATTACCTGCATCCATAATTTGTCAGAGCATCCAAGCTGAGCTTCTCAAAAGCAGGCAGAACACGCAGCTTGTTGGCTGCAAAACACAGGAGTAGAAGCTCTCATGGTGTTCAGTCAGCCCAACTCATTGTCTTGGAATAGATGTGTTTTTACTGGAATCTGAGGGAATCAAATAAATCTTCTGACTCTCTGTGGGATCTTTGTAGTGGGAGAGGAAAATTCTGTTGTTAGAGCTCACCCTCTGGAGTGAAGGAACTAAGGAAATATAGCTGCCTTTAATCATGTAATCACACCGCAACATTGCTTTGCTCCCACTTTTGTCCTGTAGATACCCAAATGTATTTCTTTTATTAACCTAAGTCAGAACTGCTGCTAAAATAATCTGCATCTCCTGCCACTGTCACCACTGCAAGTTAAGGATACTTAAATTCCTGCAGCTCTGATGTTTCACTGCCAAAGGCAGGATTTTTTAATAAGTTTTCAGTTTCATGTTCTCTGCTATAGAACTTTATAGTCTAAAATTGTGAAGTTCTTCAGGTTAAGTAAAACTGAAAACCTGAGACTTCCTACAGCTTAGATCTTACTTCAAATGTCAAAACCATAAAGTCTGTCTCTCTTTTTTTTTCATAGATATGAATATTCTCTCTCCTGCAAGTGCTCTTTTTTTTTTCTTCCTCCTTATCCTTTTTAAATAATATTTTATTTATTTATGGTCTGGTAGATACACGGGATTGAAAACTGTTCCTGTTTACTGCACAGCAGACAATAACATTTGTCTGCTGATTCTGCTCCTAAAAGGATTTCCTACACTCAGAACCACCACACACCATCCTCACTGTTTAATATGTGAATATTTTTTCCTCCTACTTAGAGAATGACACTGCATTTGCAGTGGGTTTAACCCACAATTCTGTGAGCTTTGTCCTTTGAGTCTGAGGGGACCTGACAAGCTCCTCTAGAACTGCTGCTTGATCTTCTGCCTGGAAAAAAAACAGAGATTTTCCATACATATTTCACATACCAAGTGTGAACGATGAGTAAGTTCACCGAAAATTATGAGAAATGTAAAAAAAAAAAAACCCTCGATTCTAGAACCCAGGGAAATAAATTCAGTTCCTCCTGCTGCTAAATGCAAATTTCCTCCATGTAAGACATCTTAGAGCTCCTGAGAGTGTTTTATGAGGTCTGAACACATTAATGAGCCCAACTTACCCCTGCTGCTCCATAACCCCAGTGAACCCAGCTCAGGCACTCCCTCCTTGAACTCTGCTCTCTCCATCTATTCTCATATTGTATTTTAAGCTCATTCCAGCTGATGCAAATTGAAATCACCTTTTGTGCCAAGCACAGGATATTCCTATAAAATACATTCAGAGCCATTCGAGTGCAGGGATCACTGCAAGGGAGTGCAGATTAGTGCTCAGCTTTGAGGTTGACGATGAAGCTAATTTGCTGGAGATCACACAGTGCTGGGTCCTGCACAAAATTGTCATTATAGGCCCTGCCCCAACATTTAATTCTGGAAAACCAAAAAGAAAAAAAAAAGCACTTGGGACCGACCTCCTTTCTTGGGACAGGCAAGACACAAAAGGAAAAATAAACAAGATACGCATTATTTCTTATTTTGGGACAGGGAGGGGAAAAGCAACACCCACAGGCTTAGGCAGGCCTTGCATAAAGCTTGAATTCTAGTAATAGTAAAATAATGCAATAACACAGAGTATCTCGTTGTTCAAAGCCTCAAAGATGGGCTATTAAGCTATTTTTTTTCCCTTTGTTGGATATGTTTGCAGATAGAAATGGAAGTTCCTACGGCGTTTTTCCAAAGGAAGAGCTCCAGCTCGTTCCAACAATCCCTCTCCACCTAAAATAATCCCTGCTTTTGAGAGCTGAGTATAGGCTGTTGCTGGAATGAATAGCACATAATGAGAGCTGCATTTGCCTACACACCATCGCCCCAGAACCTGTGTCTAATTCATTACTGCAAAGCAGTTGGAGATGTCATGAGGAGGAAAGACACTCCATAAAATTAAATTCTATTATTCCCTCTTAATAATGTTTTGAACATGAAACCGTTTTGGTGTAGTTTGAAAAGTAATTGAAGATATCCCAAGATAGATTACTCTGAGCTAAAATTTCCAAAAAAGGTTCTTCTTTGCTTCTTGCTCATTGAATTTGTACTTAGTGATTGAGGAGGTATTGCCTTCAAGGATGTATCAATTGAATTACCAGGTATTTGCTACTTCAAAAGTAAGAAAGCTTCATAAAATGATGTGTAATGGATGTAATGGATGTGAATTCTGATCCACAGCTGATGAAATACTGTTAGAAATTTTAGCCAAAGTTCTGGATTACTTCAGCAGATTCCTGGTGTGTTTGTGAACTTCTGCACTTGTGAGCTGGCAGAAGGACAGGAGATGTTTAGGCCATGCAGGAAACAAACAAACAAACAAACAAACAAATTTTAAAAAGGAAAAAAAAAAAAACAAAAACAAAAAAACCTCCCCCTGAGGGCTGTGCAGGCTTTCAGAGGGACCTTTACAGGCTGGAGAGATGGGCAGAGAAGAATTGTCTGAAATTCAACCAGGGCAAATACAGAGTCCTGCACCTGGGAATAAATAACTCCAGGGACCAGCACAGGCTGGGAATGACCTGCTGGAGAAGGATGTGGGGTCCTGAGGGACACCGAGCTGTCCCTGAGCCAGCAGAGTGTCCAGGGGTGTCCTGGGGGGCACTGGGATGGGCATTCCCACAGGTCAGGGGTGATCCTGCCCCTGTGCCCAGCCCTGGAGGCGCCTCTGGGCTGCTGTGCCCAGCTCTGGCTCCTCAGCACAGCAGGGACAGGAGCTCCTGGAGCTCAGCAAGGGCCTGGAGCATCTCCGTGCCCAGGAAAGGCTGAGGGAGCTGGGGCTGCTCAGCCTGGAGAGGAGCCCCAGCTGGGAGGGGCTGAGCCCTGCCCGTCCCTGGTGTCTGTCTGTCCCTGGCTGTCTGTCCCTGGCTGTCCCTGGCTGTCCCTGTCTGTCTGTCCCCGTGTGCAGGGAGGGCAGAGCAGTCCCAGGCTCTGCTCCAGGGCCCAGCAATGGCCCCAGAGCCACGGGCAGGGACTGAGCCCAGCAATTCCCCCTGCACAGGAGGCACAACTTCTGCCCTGGGCAGTGCCCAGCCCTGAGCAGAGCCCAGAGAGGGGCTGGAGTCTCCTCCCTGGGGATATTCCAGAGCCACCTGGACACAGCCCTGTGCCCTGTGCTCTGGGATGGCCCTGCTGGAGCAGGGAGGTGACACCAGTGACCCACTCTGGTCCCTTCCAGCCTGAACCATCCTCTGACCCTGTGAAAATAAATATAATGATCTCATTAATTAGTGCCATCTGAAGCCGACAGACACTGGAGAAGGAGGTTCAGGCTGTGGCCTTGTCCTTCCATTAGAAAAATCACAAGGAGTTCATCCACTGTCTTGTCCAAGAATATTTCATTACCAGACAAGTGACCTAGGAACTCAATGTTTTGATTCCCATCTGGAATTTGATTCACTCTTCTCCTGCTTGACATTGAAAATGGTTTTTTTTTGTGCTGCCTTGGTTGGCACTCCTGATGTCTTCTTGTACCCCTCTGACAGAACCATGGCAGACTCTGCAGCACAGGATGTCAAACAAGGAGAGTTTTACCCAAAAGTTCCTGATTTGCTTTGGCTGAGAAGGGACAGAGTGACATGAAGGCCACACTTTCTGTGTTGTCCCTTTAAACCCATAAATGTTGCAACAGCATGATAATAATTTGAGATTAAATTCAGTGCAGGGCAGGACAACACAGCCTCAGATATTGTAGGATTGGGCAACCATTCTTTTGTCTGAAGGAAAAATATAGAAATTAAATAATAAAGCAAACAAAAAAAAAAAGAAAACAACTCCATTTGAAATGACACTTTGCATCTTCTTTCTTACACCCTCAGTTGAATGAAAGACCTCACAATGCAAAAAGTACAAAGCAGTGTTTTCAATGACCCTTTTTGCTAGTCAGAGCTATCATGCTTCACTAAATTTAAATTTCACACACCCCTCCTTGCACCACAACATCGCCTATTGCTGGCACTTTGGGAAGTGCACATCATTTCAAGGATGAAAAGCAGAATTTGCTGCTTTTTTAGGCACCCAGGAAGTCAGTAACCGTGTGAGACATCCACACCCAACAGGAGCAGGGTCTGGCTCTCCTGCTCCTCTGAGTTTGGGCAAGATTTGGGTTCTTCACCTCTGAGCAGGCACTGGCAGCAAGAGCCCAAAATTCAAAATTCCCTGCAGAAATCACTCCATGCTGACTACAGAGCCATGAAAAAAAAACAAAACCAAAAACTGAAATATGGGCATTACTGTGTGTGGAGAGATAAAAAAATGAGTCCTGCTTTTCTTGATGTGTTTTCTGCGGTGGTAATTCTTGTTTACCCAGTAATCTCCAGAGAAAATACAAGCACAGTCAGCCCTTAAAGGCAGCTCCTGTCCTGAAATGAAACACCATGTTGTTTGCTTTTTTTCATCTTGTTTCGTTTTGTTGTTTGCTTTTTTGTTGTGTTGTTTTGTGGTTTGGATTTTGGGTTTGTTTTTTGTTTTTTTTTTTTTTTTGAAGGCAGGAAATATCACTGTGCTGTCAGTCTGTGTTCAAACTCACATCTGCTAAAATCAGGAACAAAAGTATGTTTTAATGTTTGATTCTCCCCCAAGTTAATCTGCTAGAACTCATTCTGTCAGAGAGGATGGAATTTCTTCTTTATCTGCCATCAAAAAACAAATTTCTTAGAGGTTTTCTAGCTCCCTTAAAATATTCTATTTTGAAGAAACACAAGTGGAAAAATTTTCCAAATTTCCAGACCTGCATGGGTGTATGTGTGCATATTCTCATGATCATTAGAGAAAGGGAAAAGGACAAAATTTTATATAATAATTTCATAGACTCTTAAGTTCATTGATAAAAGTACCAAAGGTTTTTTTTTTCAATAAAAATACCTGGAAATTAGATGTAATTTTTTAAAAAAAAATTAATATTCAAAAATTACATGCATGCAAACATAGTTGTAGCTCCTAAAGAAGGAAGACCAGAACTTGGGTCCTAGATAGTCCTGGGTATTTCTTTTAAGAAAAGTAAAATAAACTCAAAAACTTCTAAATTTGTCCTTAGATATTATATTTAATACTTTTGCTTTTAAATGAAATGCCATTCTAATCTCCTTTGTCATGAGACTTCATCACTGGTAAAATATATTTAATAATAAGCAAGAGGAAAGTAATAATATTTAATATCAATTTGTTATTAGTCTAATAAATCCAGCCCTCCATGTCCAGGACTCAAATTGATCTTTCCCAACTGTTCACTCTTGATAAAGTCTGAGTTCTGCAGTAAAAGGAGGTGTTTTAAGGTGACATTATAAATCACCACGGACACAAATTCCCGATGGTTTTCAGAGTCCTGTGCTTTTCTTTGATGATTAATGCTATGCAAAAAAATATTTTCATAGAGGATCTTCTTTTTTTTTTTTTTTTTTGTAAAAAAATTACAGTCTTGTGCTACTTCTTTTTTCCTTCCTTCCTTTTTTACCTTTCATAGCAAAGCATGAATCTGATGCTGGATGCTACATTATCAGCATGGCTTAGGGCACTGTCCTCCCTTAGATCCAGGACACAACCTTAAACCTTTCTTTTCATAAAAAATGTTCTCAGGGGTATATGAATGCAGTTCTGAAGCATTATCTACTTGTTTCATGAATGACAATGGTTCCTATTACTGTGACATTTGAGCTTTTTTTTTTCTCTTAACAGTAGAAGTCCAACTTTTTGAAGTGCAAGTAGTGGCTTGTTTGGTAGAAAACAGAAAATAGAAAATATTTCTTTAGGTTTTTGTACCAGAAAAAAGGCAGGATGGGGATAAGGTACTTAGGAGAGAGGAAAGGCTGTGAGAGGAAGATGAGGGAGCTGGGGAAGGGGCTGAGCCTGGAGAAAAGGAGGCTCAGGGGGGACCTTGTGGCTCTGCACAACTCCCTGACAGGAGGGGACAGCCAGGGGGGGTCGGGCTCTGCTCCAGGGAACAGGGACAGGAGCAGAGGGAACGGCCTCAGGCTGGGCCAGGGCAGGCTCAGCTGGGACAGCAGCAGGAATTTCCCCATGGAAAGGCTGCTCAGGCCTTGGCAAGAGCTGCCCAGGGAGGTTTGCAGTGCCCATCCCTGCAGGTGTCCCAGGAAAGCCTGGACATGGCACTCAGTGGGGACAAGGTGGGGATGGGTCACAGGTTGGATTTAATGAGCTTGGAGCAGTTTTCCAGCCTCAGGGATCCTGGGATTCTAAGGTAGAGGTGGACAGACTTCAGCTCCTCTGGATTAGGAAATGATCCTGCTCTGAGATAAAGCAGGAGGGTGTCGCTTGCCTGGCCCCCCTGCAGCAGGGTCTGCCCATGTCACATCCAAATTGCCTTGGAAATCACATTTTCCTGCCCAATAACACCTGGCAGGGACCATTCTCAGCCTGTGCCTTTCCCCAGTTCTGTTTTTAGCACAGACACAAAGAGAGATGTCACCGTCCTGACTCCTGTCCCCAGCCATTCCAGCACCTCCTGAAGGTCACTTTGCTCAAAAACCTGCGCCTTGTCCCAGAGCTGAGACAGGGAGCATCAGTTTGGGTCTGCTGCCCATTAAAGTTGTATTTTTGTGGATATTTTCTTCTTCACTGAGTATTTTTGGGGTAAAAAACAGCTGAGATCAGCTCACCCATGGCCCAGGAGAGCCACTCTCACAGCCTTGGCACAGGAGGTGGGGCTCAGTCACCAGAGGGACCACAGGGGTCACAACAGCCCCACCACATCCTCTCCAAACCACTTAATTGGAGTTTTCAAAGGCTTTGCAGTTTTCATTCAGCCCAAACTTTGTCTCTGAAATCAGGAGATTCAGCCCAGCCTCCACTGCTCTGGTTGAGATGTGCTATGGGATGCTGGATTCTCACCAAATTCAAAGACTCTTGTTTGACCAAGCCATTGTCTTGGCTACAGCAGCTATATGTGTCTGAAACAAACAAACAAAAAAAATAAAAAAAAGAATAATGCAAGGAATAAGAGACAAACACCAGCAGGTTTAATTGGGAGTCCCTCAGGTATCTCAGTTCACCTCAGTGTCAGCCCAGAGCCACACCACACACTCCAGCTCCCATATAAAATCTATTTATTTCCAAGTAAGTGCTTTTTTTTACTGCAGTGTAAGTGGTTTGTGGGTTGCTCTTTTGTCAGGAAGGCCTAACAGTATTTTAGCGAAGTGAAAAACAGAGCAGGGTTTCCTCCTCCATTATCACTTTGATTGAATAATTTCAATTTAGCCAGCTAGATACACACAAATAAATAAATTAATAAATACAAGCTTCACACTTCATACTAGGAAAAATTGAGAAATTGCAAAAAAAACCCCAAAAAATTAAAAAAAACAGCCCAGAGAGGTTCAGGATATTTAAGAGTGAAGTTTAATCTCTAAATAAAATAGAAATATACAACGGATGAATGCCCTCCCCTCACTCTGCCACTTGCACTCAGGTGTATTTCTATTTCTATATTACATATATATATATTTGTTTTTCATTTTGTCTGTTCCCCCAGGAGAAGCCCCAAAGAGAAACAGAGATGGCCAAATTGACAGAGTCGATGAGTGAGTACAAATAGGAAGTTCAACCACTTTCTTTTTCCATCTGTCCCTCTCCCTCTCATAAAGCCACAAACCCAGAACACAGTTCTTGCATCCAGGGATCTCATTCAGCACTGCCTTCACTCCCAAATTCATCATCAATCATTCCACTCCTAAAAAAAACAAAGGAAAATAGGAATCCCCAGAACAAGGGCTGCTATTTTCTTCATGCACTGCTTTAATCTCATCTGTTTGGGCTTAAATCCAGAAGAAAAAACTGCTCTATATTTGACTTTGTGAGCCTGAGGGGTTTTTTTAAAATAGAATGTAACTAATTGTGGATTTAATAAGTGCCTAATTTACTTGATTCATGTGCTCCTTTACAAGCTTATAGAAGGTCACTCTAAATCCAGTGTAATTATTCAGGATTGTTGCCTGTGCCACATTCATCCAACAGGAATTATGCCCAGAGATGTATCTGGAAAGCTTTTAGCTGGTTTCTCTGGTTTGTGAGAGGTTTGTGGTGTCTTAAATGTGTGTCAGCAAGAAATACTTTTTATTTTTGCCGTACGTTGGGACCTAGGTAATGAAGTAGTGGCTGTAAGCTTTTGTAGCTGAGATACTCAGGCTGGATAATTTAATTGTGGACAAAATCTGGAGAGCATTTAGGGTGAAATCCTGCTAGACCACTGCCTCTTAGCCAAAATTTATCAGCTCCAAAGTCTATGCAAGCTTAAATGAATTGACTTCAAAAGGGAGAAATATTCCACTCTGCTTAACCAGAGAAAGACAGAAACACAGATATGCAGAACTTGTTTATGTCAGAAATTTCTTTCCAGTAACTTTTTTCTGCTTGTGTACAGTCCTGTTCCTGGGGCAGCACTTCCCCAGCTTTTTACTCTACCAAATCCCTTTGTTACCTTTTGAAATCATTCCCTCTGTCTCCTTACCTGTGTCATTGCAGGGCAGAGCCACCACTACAAGCTATAAAAAAATTATTTCAGTATCAGAAAGAGCAAATCGCACAAAAAGGTGCAGCAGTCCTGGGAGATCCTAAAGATCTTCTTGTTCCAACCCTCCTGCCAAGGGTGGTGGGCAGGGCTGGCACAGGGTGGAATTCCCAGAGTAGCTGTGGCTGTCCCTGGATCCCTGGAATGTTCAGTTCCAGGTTGGACACTGGGGCTGGGAGCAGCCTGGGACAGTGGGAGGTGTCCCTGCCATGGCAGGGGTGGCACTGGAGTTTTAAGGTCACTCCCAACCCAAACTATGTTGGGATTCTCTGATTTTATATTGCTGTAGTATATATATAAACGTATAAATATATGAATGTGTATATATATATATATATATATATATATATATATACACATACATATATATATATAATTTATTTATGTACATGTATATGTGTATATATATGTGTACATATATGTATGTGCATATATGTATATATATGTGTATATAAAAATTATAATTACAATATAATCATGCATATTATTTTATTATAATAGAGATAATGGTATATTATTATATTATTATATAATATATAAAAAGAAATGTAAATAAGTATTTCTCCATGGTGTAGCCAAGCCAGGCTGGTAACAGAGGAACAGAGGAAATCACATTACAGCTTAGCAAGGACAATGACAAAAGGACAAAAGGACAAAAGGACAAAAGGACAATGACACCAAGCCCCAGGGGAACCCTCTGCTGTAAGATTGGTGGTTTAGTGTCACCCTTAGAAGCATCCTGGGACCCCACATGGTGCTGCTGGCTGCTGGATAGATGTGTCATTATGTCCTGATGGATGGAACAAAGGAGGAACTGTTATCAAATAATATAAATGAATAATAATATCTCCCCTGTTCGTTAGGGACTTGCTGGACTTTGCATAACCCTGAAACCAGGTGAAGGAATATTGCCAAAAAAGTGCTAGGGGAAAGCAATCAGACCCTGTGAGTGCTCTGGAGAGTCAGAGGAGAGACCTCCAGAACATTTTGAATGGGAGCAGAAGCCCAGAAATGCCCTGTGCTGTTCCTTCAGGATGCATGTTTGTCCTACCAATTACTTTATCCAACTTCTTTGATACAGAATGGTGCTTAAAGGGTTTACTGGGCTTTGTGTGAGGATTCTTTCATACTTTATGCGAGGCTTTCATGAAATTTTCAGATCATTTCATGTTTTAATAAATCCTAGAGAGCGCTGCAAGGTGTAAATAAAATTCTTAGTGAATGTACTGCAGTGCTTATTTTAAAGCTGGTGCAGAGCAAAATGGGATAAATGGAGTAGGGTGGGCCTCTGGCTTGGAATGCAGAGCCTTTTTCCTGGAACTGAGAAAATAAAGATGGCATTCAAGGCCTGAGAGGGTTTCAGAGACCTGGACAAATGGCTTGATCGTGGTACCAATATAACAGAATTATGACTTGGCCTCCTGTCTCACCCAAGAGCTGCTCTCTTCTCTTCCCTCTGTTCACATCTTTGCACAGCCCCAGGAAAAATCAACCCACTTCCCTGCACTGCTCTGTGTTTTCTCTCTACCAGAGCACCCTGCTGAAGTTGCCAAGCACTGCTCTCTGCACCTTCTCCTCCATAGAGATTTTTCTGGATGTTTCTGCACTAATCAAAGCCCCTGGACCTGAGATTCACATCACACCACACACCAACAGGGAGACTGAGGGAACACTGATGCAGAGGTTCTTTCAAGGCTGGCTTTTTTTTATTTTTTTTTTTTAACAGCAGAATAACAGTCTGTATTTTTGTCACATTTTGCATTTCCATTCTCAGAGGCTCTGTCACGTTGTAGGGAACATTGGTAAGGGAAAAAATTGCATTATTGTTATTTTCTGTCCTCTTTCCAGAGAACTTTTATGGTGATGGAAAGAGATGAGGTATCATTACAGAGCCTAGTACTTCAGATCTGTTTTCCTTGAAAGTTTTTGGGTTTTTTAAAAAAACTGAGGGGGAAAATCATTTTAATACAACAGTTAAAGTACAAACTAGCAAGAAATGTTCTGCTAAATCTTTCAGGAAGGTCCCTAAGAGCTGATACAGAAGCAGAAATGAATACCAAATAACACCACTCTTTGCCTGAAGTTATTATTTTACAACTCTTACACAGAATTAATAGAAAGCCACCACAATTACACTGAGCCCTAGGGAACTGTCCAAGAATTCCTTTATAATGCCCTAAAATCCACATGCATTTTAAAATTTCTTTATAGCCTGAATTAGGCAATTTTCCTCATATAACCTCAAAATACTTAAAAGCTGAGCATATCCATGAAGCCAAGAATTAAATTGTTTTCCTTGCAACTTTTGTTTTTGTCTTTCCCTGTTGTTCTCAAGCTCCCTGTGATCATTTTTAACCCAAATGCCATCACCAGGCTGCAAAGAGCTAAAGCCCAGCAGGGAATGTAGGACAGCAAATATATAACAGCAGAGGAAGAAATCAAATGTTCTTCCTGCCCTATCTGGCCAATATGAAAATTTATTTAGAGAAACATCCTCTACAGAACTATCCAGGCATCAGGAATGATCCTCATTGGGAATGCTTTGTGAAATGAGCACTACAAGATATTTAATGAGTAGCCAAATATGTCGGTGCATTCAAGGAAAGTCGTTTTGAAGATGTCAAAGTTCTCAGCTTTGCAGAAACTTTGCAGAGACAGATTTTGTGGATCTCGTGTGCCATGGGACGTGTGATGAGGGCAGAGGGAAGCTGCTCCAGGCTGGGATGGAAAATGGGCAGGGCTGGATGTCTGACACTGACATCCAATTAAAATCTGCTCCAGCAGCAGGGACCCAGCAGTGACCAGCTCTGTTTGCTCTGCTGCCCAGTCCCTCCACAGACACACCTGCCTGAGGACAGCCAGAGGCAGCAGAGCCAGTTTAAAATAAGGATGTTCCTTCCTTTGTAACAAAAATGTGAGCTCCAAATGTCTGTGGATGTATTTCCTAAGACAGTGAAATAATGAATACTGAGACCTCAGATGACTCCAGATAAAACCTTCTGAATTATGAATGCCACAAATTTTACTCAGGGGGGTAGAAAGAGTATAAGCCAACCTGAAAGAATTTCAGCAGCAGACAAACCCCAGGAGAGAGTTGGTTTATCATGAAGTACTTTTCCCTAAAGGTTTCTTTTTCTTGTCTGTGGTGTCTCAGCCTGGAGAGTCCTTATTGCTCTCTCAGACTGGTAGGGAGAGTCTGTGAAGAGAAAAAATGTTTCTGCTTTGAGTTAATTGAAAGTCACAGCATTTCCAGATTTACACGTGCCAGGGTGGTCTGAAATTTTTTGAGCAGTTCCGATGATTTTTAATTAGTATTTTAGGACGTATTTTAGAAAACACATGGTACGTTTCAGTAAATACATATCCAACCTTTTCCCATGTTATAGGATATTGCAACATTCCTACTTCCACCCTTTTTTTCTCTCCAGTACTGTACCTTTTATCTTTGCCTTTTGTTCAGTTTCCTGGGCTGCATCTACAGAATTGTAGGAAGGAATTTAGGGGGGGGAATTCTGTCCCTGACCCCCCTCACTCAGGTGAGAGCTCACCTGGATCCTGCTCTAGCCCTGGGTCCCAGCACAGGGAGGAGCTGGAGCTGCTGCAGAGAGCCCAGAGGAGGCAGCAGGATGAGCAGAGGGATGGAGCAGCTGTGCTGGGAGGAAAGGCTGGCAGAGCTGGCATTGTTCACCTGCACAGGAGAAGCTTTGGGCTGAGCTCAGGGTGGCCTTGCAGGGCCTGGAGGAGCTGCAGGAAACATGGAGAGAGACAATTGCCAAGGGATGGAGGGACAGGACACAGGGAATGGCTTCAGAGTAGCATTGGATGGGATACTGGGAATTAGGAATTGTTCCTGGCTGGGATGGAATTCCCAGATTTGCTGTGGCTGCCCCTGGATCCCTGGAATGTTCAGTTCCAGGTTGGACACTGGGGCTGGAGCAGCCTGGGACAGTGGAAGGTGTCCCTGCCATGGCAGGGGTGGAATGGGATGATCTTTAAGGCCATTCTGTGATTCTGTGATTTTGGGATCACACCAGGAGTCAGTGGCTCAGCACTGCTGCCCTGAGTGAACACAACACCACTCGTGCAGGTACAGAACCAGCCCTTGAAGAGCTGATCCTAAAGCCTGACTCATCTCCTCAGCCCAGAGCACTGATTATTCACTCTCAGAAATAATTTGTAAAAACAAACTTCCAGTTCAACATTTTACACTGGTAACAAGTGCCACTCATTTGTTACAAAGTGCAGATTCTTAAAATGCGAAATTCAAAAGCAAAAACTCCAAAGCACTTGGAAAATTCTTTCAAGAAAGACATTTACTTGTGTTTGAGGGAATAATTTATTTTGGAAATATCCAGCTATGCTGTGGTTATCCTTCTTTATGAGGTGTGCCAAGAATAGAATAAGAAGGCTGCTTTTCCCACATTATACATATTCCTTTCTCATATTCTGTTGTTACAGTTATTACTGGAGAAGAAGCTTTGTACCAAATATTAAGCTACAGGTCTAAGTGCGACCTCTAATTATTGTTGATCCAATACTGTTTATGTAAGTTGATAACACTTATTTACAACTTAACTCCCTAAATCTATGTTCAAATTTGAATTACAAGTGAACAGAATATGTATGATTTTATTATTGTTGTTGTTTTGGTTGTTTTAGCAGGAAGTAGCTGATGCATACAATCAAAGGAACAGAAAGAACATTGCTATTATTAAATGAGAAAACAGTTTATTCTTTGTGGCAAAGGTCAGGTTTTGAGGGGAGAATTCAGTTCTAAAGCAGAAATTTAATATGCAGGAAAGCAAGAATTTTATTATCTCAGCGATGCACTGACAGGGGCCTTGAAGAGCTGTGACCTTATCTATATAATAATTAACAAAGGTAACTTGTCTTAGGCAGGAAGATGATTGACAGCTTTTCCAGTCCTGGGTAAATAACTTTGTGAAGAGCATTTTCTTGGCATTCCCTGAGCTTTTAAGGGTCCTGTCTTTACCTTTTCTCTCCAAGAGTGGGGGACAAAAATTGTTTTTTTTCTCCCCGATTGAAAACCAAAACTCCCTCAAAGTCATTTGATTCTGGAAGCTTGGATTTTTCAAAAACATATTAAATTTTGATAGCACTGCTAATATTCCCTGGCTAAGCTAAAAATCTTTGTGAAAATTAAATTCCAAATCTCAGGGATGAGATAACCAAGAGCTGAATTATGAATGAAGTAAAAGTTTCTGGTTTTCTAGTTAGGAGCAGTAAATGCATATAGACTACACTGGACTTCTTGAAACAGATTATTTCCTGTTACTTCCACCTTTATATGTATTTCCTTTATTTTTATTAGCTCCAGGTTACCCCTTGCTAAATCACCCAATTCTAAAATAGAAGCTGCAATCAGACTGCCACTGTTTCAAAATTCTCAGTGGTCCTTTGCTTTCCTATGGCCCACAGCAGAGTCAAGCTGGGTTTTCCAGTCCCATTCTTCCCAGGGCAAAGTGAGATTTAATTCCATGCTGCATCTAAATTGTTTAGGTACAAAGCTGGTTTTGTTTTTGTTTTTGTTTTTTTAAAACACTTTCCCAGCTTCCCAGGACACTGCTCTGTACAGATCCCAACACATGGTCCCATTGCAACATCTTCTGAAGGGAAAATCTGTGACTCTGGATGAATTTTGGTATGACATACATTTAGGAATGTGTCTTCAGAGGGCAAATATATGCCATGGGGGGGGGTGGGGGGTGGAAATTATAATTAATTTTAGCACATGCAGAAATTTAATGTTGAAAGCTGAAGTCACTTCAGATTTTAAGGACCAGATTTTGAGGACCTTGGCCAAAAATGTCAGTTAATTTGTTTAAGCCTTTACTGAGAGAACATTTTCTTATCATACCCAAATAATAAATATACATTAAATTGTATTTGTGGGAGAATTAAGGCAGAATTCCCCCTTAACTATCCCTGGAAGGGCTCAAATCCAGCATGGAGCAGCCTGGGACAGTGGAAGTTGTCCCTGCCCATGGCAGGGGGTGGCACTGGATGATCTTTAAGATCTCTCCCAGCCCAAACCATTCCATGATTCTATATTTGGGACTTGGTTTCATAATTTTAATGCTCTTCTACTGCAGAGCTTTTTCTACATTTATTTAAAATCCATTTAAATCTTCCAGAGGTGCCCACCAACTTCTTCAGCTGGAGAAGTGAACACTGTGCAGTGCTGGAAGAGCAGCTTCCACCTGTAAAGAGCAGGAAGTCCATATTCTCTCAGGACAAAAAAAGTAATTAAGAATGTCTAATCAACTGCCTCCACAGAGAGCAGATGAGTCAAAATCAAGGGTGAAAAACAGGAACAATATTTCTGAAAGCTGTAGAAACCTTTCTGGATCAGCTTTATCTAGCAGAGAAGGGACAGTAATGGATTTTAGTTCTAGGAAATAGAATGTGAGGGACAGCAAAGAATGCTGGTCAACATCTAAGGGAAAAACAATCCAGGAAAAAATAAACATTTGAGATGTACAAGTACAGTTTTTAAACAGGTAGTACCACAAAGTATTGGATTTTTAAAACCTTAGACTTTGGAAATTGTTTGCAAACGGGTCCAGAATCAATGACTGGAAAACATCATAGAGCATGGCAAGATAAACTATTTGATGTGAAAGAGAAATATCCAACTCCATTGGAAAAAGGGCCCAGTTGCACTTTCCAATATAAACAATGAGAGAAAGGTTTTATCAGGGTGTTTTGGACAGATGTCTTCTAATTGCCTTTTAACTGGGTATTAAATTAATCCCTAAAGCTGGACTATGTTCTCCCTGTATTTTTCACCCGCCTTCATTGCTCTTAAACATTTGACAGGGGATAAAAGGGACAATATTACCCATATTAAAGGCAAATAATGCCTGGAAGTCTGTGCACAGAACACATTAATTCAAAGAGTGTTATTGCTGAGTGACTGCCCATACTTACAGCTCAACCTCTTCTAACTTTATTTACCACTATTCCTTTCACCATAAAGTATCTTGAACTACATGGAAGAGAAAAGCAGAAAGACTCCAGTGAGAGTCATTGCCAAGAGTGAGAGAGCTGTTAAAATACAAACCAACAAGAAGGCAGAGACCTGCAAGCTCTGTCCTCTCTGAGGGAGTCCTGCACTCATTTCAGAGCCAGGGACAACAGTGAATGCACAATGGGGCTGTTCTGCTCCTCAGAATCAGTCAATGCCCAACTTCAGCATTATTCCCTTTGCTGTTCCTGCCTGGGAATGTCTCACAGGCTTTTCTTTCTGCAGGAAAAGGAGGACACAGCTGTGTTCACCTGCTGATCCTCACCGTTAGCAGTGCACTGAAATTCTGCCAGGTAGTGACAGATTGCTCTTTCTTCCTAAATAATTCCCCTATCTCCCTTCTTCAAACATTTGCCAGCTTGCAGAACTTCTCTCTAATCGCCCTGTTAGATTTTATAATCCATATCAGCATCCAGGGCCTCCAGTCCTGGTTGTTCTTTGCTGAACTCCCCCTACTTTGTCATCCTCACACTCCGTAAGTACATTTATTAATCCACATACCTGTAAGAAAAATAGTGCAAACCAGAAAGGTTCACCCAAAACAAAACCCTGTGTTCCTTCAAGGCAGACACAGGTGATTCCAGAACATCTGGTGGTAAAGTACCTCAGATAGGTGCACTTCTCCTTTTCCCCCTGACACCACTGAGGGGCTGAGGGACCTCAAATCCTCAGTGCAGGAGAGCCCTGGAGGGGCTGGAGCGTGTCCAGGGCAGGGAACGGAGCTGGGGAAGGGGCTGGAGCCCCAGGAGGGGCTGAGGGAGCTGGGAAAGGGGCTGAGCCTGGAGAAAAGGAGGCTCAGGGGGGACCTTGTGGCTCTGCACAACTCCCTGACAGGAGGGGCAGGGAGGGGGGGTCGGGCTCTGCTCCAGGGAACAGGGACAGGAGCAGAGGGAACGGCCTCAGGCTGGGCCAGGGCAGGCTCAGCTGGGACAGCAGCAGGAATTTCCCCATGGAAAGGGTGGCCAAGCCATGGAACAGACTTGGCCATCCATCTCTCTCGTTTACAGGGGATGCGCCTCATGCAAAACCCATTTTTCTACTCCTAATCCCATGAGATGCAATCAGGAGCTGCCCAGGGAGGGATTCCGTGTGGTTGGAGCTGTGCACATTGGGAAGAGCAGCCAGAACATCTGAACTTTTCCCCTCCTGATTTCTCTCAGCCTGGCCAAGGTCCTCATTTTGAGGAATTAGCACAATGTGTGAGAGGTCACTGCTCCTTGCAGGGAAAGTTTTTTCTGGCTGTTCAGAAGTTTATGGGCTCTGGGGGTTGAAATCCTTCACCTACAAAGGAGGGGTGGAAATGTAACATCTCAGTGCTTCCCACTTTCAGCAATCTGTGGAAAAGCACATCCCTCAGGAAGGAATTTCCACATTTTCATTTTCAACACCGGCAGGAATTTCCCCATGGAAAGGGTGCTCAGGAATTGGCAAGAGCTGCCCAGGGAGGTTTGCAGTGCCCATCCCTGCAGGTGTCACCTGGACGTGGCACTCAGTGCTCTGGGCTGGGGACAAGGTGGACATTGGGGCACAGATCAGACTCTGAGATACGGGAACTCTTTTCCAGCTTTAAGGATTCTGAGATTCCATGGTCTGACCCTCCTGCTGACTCCGGGTGTCTATCCATGTCTTCAGGCAGCTCACACCTCACACATGGAACAAAGGGAAGCTGCGTTCTCCTCTCACTGCCTGAGGATGAGTGATGGGGAGATGATAATGCTTCCAAATCATGACACTTTCAATTACCATTTTCCTTCATTCACAAGAGCTAAATCACACAGTGATTGTCACTGTCTGACATATTTATCATTGTCAGGCTGAGCCTGCTCTCTCTACATCACAGGATTCCTCTGTTTCTCCCGGGATCCTACACAATGAAGTCATGTCATGTGTCATGAAACATTTGCTCACCTACCTGCAAACCAAGGGACAACAAACTACATCATTCCCTGTCCTTAGAAATTGCACATTTTATTGAGGTTTAAAACCTGTGCTTTCACTTGACAGTTTGGGTGGCAGTTTAAATTTCTCCTTCTGCTCCAAGTTTTATTATTGTTTCAGTAGTTCTTTTAATGACAGGTAAAGAATAATTTCCTCTGAGATCTCCTGGATGGTGTACTGGTGAATTTTTTATTTTTTTTTAATAAAGCAGAACAGAGCTATCTCAAGACCTCCTGCTAAGTTAGCTTCCTATGGCATATTGCTCTTGCATGCAGCTGAGTGTCTTTTTGGTGATAACATTATTATTTAGGGGACTATTACTATTTAAGGCACAAGTAACTCATGCTGGTGCACTAATTTGTGGGTGAAGGCTGTGTATTTTTAGAATCCATTCAATCATGTGTGCTGGGCTGTAATGTTTCAAAGTGAAATCTTGAAAAGCATCATAAAAACCCCCTGAAAGTGAACAGAGAAACTCCTACTGGTTCGCTGCCTCCTAATTTTATCAGGTGCCTGTGATCATAACATGAAAAGGAAATTGAGAGGTTCATAGATGCTGTTAAATTATTTCTTTATCCCAATAACTTTGAGTGGGCAGATCCCAGTGAGGTCAGTGAGAGCCTCACTGATTGCTAGTCAGGTACATCAGGAAACAAGAGTTTATCCAGAAAAGTTGTGGATTTCTTGGAAAACTTTGAGGCCAGGTTGGCTCTCCATGAAATATTTAACTGCTGCAGGCTCCTATTTTGGACACCCCAACTCCAATCAAATCCTTCTCTTCTCCTTCCCTCCCACTTCCACTTTCAAAACCTTGACAAAAGATTTTGTGGATCTACATCTTCCCACTCAGAAGCAGCAGAAGGCCTGGAAATGTTCCTTAAATATTATTGAAACAGGTCAGGGATTAATTTCTTTTAAAATTTTTAAATTGAAGGAGCAATAAACAGACCACATAACAGAATTTGTCTAAGAAAAACTGATTAAAAACTCAAGGCCTAACACTAAATTTGATAAAGACCTTTCTAACAGTCCTTGCAATGCACTTCTCTTTTTCCCGTGGGATAAAACAGTCATAGCAAACAAACTTAATAATTGAAGAATAAGAGGAGGTGGAAAAGTTACCAAATTATACAGACTTTAAAATGTACAAATGAAAATGAAGGGTGGGAATGTGTAATTTTAAGTTCAGCAGTGCTTGTTAATTTTAAGGATCTCTTTTCAAACTTCCTTAGGAACAGACAAGAGGTAAACCAGAGTGGTAAAACCAAATTTTTAAGGAAAAGAAAATATATAGAGAAGAGGGCTGGGAGAAACTCATTTTTATCAAAAGATTATAATTTCAAATTGAGCCTGCATTGTGTGTTACTATAGAAACTCCCATTTTGTGGCATGTTTGTGGGGAAAAAGTCAAAAGTTGCATTTTAATGAAGGCAGATCACACATTGGCTTTCCTCGGGAAAGCCAAACAAAAGAGAAGTTTCTCTCCAAAATTGGATAATTACCCCAAATAAGGTGAGCTAATTAAGGTCACAGGGAAGGGATATTAAATCCTGAAGTGCCAATATGTTATGTTCATTTTTCCACACCAGTCCCTGCCTTCCAGATTATGTATTAGATACTGCAGGAGCCTGATGGATTGAGAGGCTCGTTGCCATGGCAATATTTGCTGCTTTGCTGGTATTCCCTACAGAAAGTAAAGGATTTTTTTTTTCCCTACTCAGTTAGACAAATTGGCTAAATATAGCCAGGGATGTTGGGGAACTGAAACAGCAGAATCTGCTGGGGGGAGGATCAGGGGAAGGACTGGCATTTATGAGTGTGGAGGAATTACAATGGGATGTGGATTGGTGAGGAGTGAAGGGAATGGGAAAACAGGGGAAGGGAGAAAAGGAGAGGGAAGAGGAGAGAGAGGGAAGAGGAGAGAGAGGGAAGGAAGGAATGAGGGAAGGAAGGAAGGAAGGAAGGAAGGAAGGAAGGAAGGAAGGAAGGAAGGAAGGAAGAAAGAAAGAAAGAAAGAAAGAAAGAAAGAAAGAAAGAAAGAAAGAAAGAAAGAAAGAAAGAAAGAAAGAAAGAAAGAGAAAGAAAGAAAGAAAGAAAGAAAGAAAGAAAGAAAGAAAGAAAGAAAGGTGAAGGAAAAGGTAGGCAGACAAGAGGGAGAGAGGAAGGAAGAGAAAGGGAGGAAGGTTGGTTCTTATTTCATACTTTCAGAGCATATCTTGCTTTTAGAGATGGGGAAAGCAGAACAGGCAGTGCTTCCAAGAGGAAGTCAGAGCTGCTGATGGTTTGCTGTGCTCCAGGTAATTCACAGCCTCAGGGACAGCTAAGAGGTAAAAGCTCTAAAATTAATTAAAAAAAAAAAAAAAAAAAGAAAAGGAATGGAATTGCTTACCACTGAAATTTTCAGTGTAAATCACAATTTGAGCTCCAAATATAAGACGCCTTCTTCTGTTCTGGCTTTTTTGTTGTTGTTGTTTGGGGTTTTTTTGTTAATCTTTGCTCACAGCGTTTTTAAAGCAAGGTGTTGATACCATTTCCATCCTCCTCTTGGCACAGGGAAAGCCAATGTGCTTCAGTCAGATGTTAGGGAGTACTGTCTCTTCTGTAGAGTTCAGTCTGTTGCTCGGAGGTGTGGGAAGAGTGTGACAATGTGCTTTCTTTTTAATATTAGCCCATCTCAGCCAAGCATCTATACAGCGCTGCAGAGTTAAAAAAAAAATCAAACAAACGGCTGCTTTGTTTCTTCCTTTTCTGCACCCCTCTTATGCACAGAAATGAAATGATAAATCCACAGTGTTTGCCTTGAGGTTTGGAAAGAACCTGTTCAGTAAGATGGACCAGGCAGCTGTGACTGTCCTTGGGGATAATTCACTTCCATGCCAGCCTTCCATTAGAGTTTAAAATTTTTAGGATATCAGACAATCACACCATACTGTGGCAAGCCATGAATGCAGCTCATGCAGCAGAGAGTTCACACTCACAAGGAAGAGCACAAGGAATGTGTAATTCAGGGACCTGGAGATTCCCTGAGGATGGGATTTTTCCTGAGGGAAGACACTCATAAAAGTGCAGGGTGAAGAGGGAGAGGAGAGAAGAGCAAACCTAAACCCAGGATCTGATTTTTTGTGCTTTCTGAAAGGCAGAAGAAACTTGAGAGAAAAAAAAAATACAGGCAGAAGGTAGAAAAAAGTGGGAACACCATTGAAGCAGGTAAGAGTGGAGGGGGATGAGAGAGGCAGGGAAGGGATATCTTGGCAGCAGCTTTGCAGACTGTGCTTCACTCTGTGTGTCACACAGAGTTTGTATTACAGCAGTTCCAGGGATGTGATCAGATAGGCAAGAAATACAAGAGCACCCAACCAAGCAGTGAAGGACTGAGGGAAAGCAGTGGAATTAAAGATGATGCTGAAATGGTGAAGTGTTGTTGAGACAGAAATAACAGAGTTCTCTGTTCACACCAGCAGCCAGAGCTGGGAATGAAGGCAAGAGAAGGGTTTGGAAGAGAGGAGGAGAGTAAAAAATCCTTTATCAGGCATAATAACATTCAGCTGCCAGGTAGGTCTGAAAGAAATTAAACTAAAAATAAGAGAATGAATCACAGTCCAACAGAAACAGTGAAAAGTTGCAAGGAGGGAAGAGAAAGGTGAGAATCTCAATATCTTATTTCCACATGGATTGCCCCCTCAAATCCACATTTCTTTGAAAGTACAGATCCTAGAAGTATGCCCTCAAATCACTCACTGTTCAAAACCGTCAGGTTTTGGGGGGAGGGATAGTGAACAGGGGCCAAAAGTAGAGGGAAGGTGTGGATTCCACATCCCTGGAAGTGTCCAAGGCCAGGTTGGACACTGGGGCTTGGAGCCTGGGACAGTGGAAGGTGTCCCTGCCATGGCAGGAGTGGCACTGGATGAGCTTTAATGTCCCTTCCAACCCAAACCATTGTGGGATTCCATGATTATTGGAACAGATGGGAGTGTAGCTAAATGAGCAGTGACCCCATGGATGGAGGCAACCAAAGGAAGCTTTTGGATTTTTGGTTGGTTTTGTGGCTTTGGGTTGGGGTGTGTTTGTTGATTTTTTTTTTTTTTTTTTTGGAGAGGAAAGCTGTTTTTTTAGTAATATCTCACACAAAATAAATTACAAAAAAATTCATCATATCACAGAAGAAAGATGTAGGATCATTGGGAATGAACACAGGTTTGTAAACAAACAGAAAAAAAAAAAGAAGAAAATAAAAGGTGCTTATAAATGAGATCCAAGGAGAAAGAGCAATGGAGCTGAGGATCAGCAGAAGAAGGGCACAGAAAACTCTTTACAGATCTACAAAAGCATAGGAGGGATTCATGGACTCTTTCAAAGAAATTAAACTGTCATTATTAAACTGAGCAGGAGCACTTTCAGAGAGCAGCTCCAGTGAATGCTTTGTAGGTGGGACACAGGAAAACAGAGAATTGGTGTCCCTTTGGAAATCCTCATCCAGTGTGTCACTCCGTGATCACCACTGATCATAGCTATGAGGCCATTGTGCTCAAATAAATGCCAGCTCTATTAAAAAGAAAAAAATCTTCTTAGGCATAGACTGGGAGGAGCTTAATTTTCCACATGGGGCTATACATTTCCATGCCAGGATTTTCAACAGAAAATGATAAAGAATTGACAAGAACAAAGATGTGGGTGGGATCAGGCATTCCCAAGGTGGCTATGGCAGGACAGATGTGGTGTTTGAGCTTTTGTGTGCCCCCAGCAGAGGGGAAGCTGTTAGAGAACGGTGTGATATTGATTCACACTGCTCAGAATCCATTTGTACTGGCTGGTTTGGGAGCCGTTCTAATTTACAGTCTGTCATGCAAATTGCTCTTGGCCTGTGAAATATTAATCTATTAGGTAGATACCCCATGCCTGCACGCTGAACACATGGACTCCAGATCCTTGGGGATTTTGCTTTTTAAACAACAGATTATTGCCCACATTCACTAACTACTTCTACAAACAGGTCAGTAATTTCAAGCTTTAATATCCTCCTCAATTCTCTTCCTATATAACTAAAGGTAATACTTGATGTACTAGGAATTAAAGACCTGGTTCTATTTTTTTAATTATTTTTAATTTAAAAGGAAGCAATTTCTGTGTCCACAAAGTTTTTCTTCAGTGTCTGAAATGGATTTATAGATACATATTTGGGAGTTTATAAATACTTGTGTATCTTGCACAACCTTTGATTGGATTGGAGGAGGTGGTGATGGGCTGAAGATTTGTTAGGGTATATGCCAGTGACATAGAAGTCTTTCCCTGGGAGGGTGGGGAGGGGCTGGATGGAATTCCCAGATTTGCTGTGGCTGCCCCTGGATCCCTGGAATGTTCAGTTCCAGGTTGGACACTGGGGCTGGAGCAGCCTGGGACAGGGGGAGGTGTCCCTGCCATGGCAGGGGGTGGCACTGGGTGGGATTTAAGGTCCCTTCCAACCCAAACCATTCTTTGATGCTGCTGAACTCAAGATCTGATTCTGCTGCCAGCTCTGGACCAGCCCCCAAAAGGCAAGGCCTGGCTTCCATTAATGAAGAACTTCTGCTGAGAAACAACTTCTAATTCCAGAGCCCTAAGGGATTCATTTCCTTCTTGGCTTGGTTTCCTGCAGAAGAAAGCACATGGCATTCATAGCCAGACATCCCCACCTATTCCTTATCAGCCTCCTCATCCTCTCTAGAGAGGTGCTGGAGCAAGGCACCCAGTGCTGATGGATTTGGGAGAACGTTGCCTCTTTGGGTGGCTATAAAACCAGGAGGAAGGAAGCAGCAGAGATCATTAATCTCCCTCAGGCAGACACCTACACCTGCTGAAGGGATGGAGAGGAGCAGTGGATGTTCCCCACACAGAGAAAATCAAAAATCAGCTTCCCCTCTTTCATTTTCTGGCAGAATTTCTGGGCTGCTTCTGCCCACTAGTCCTGTAAGAATAAAGCAAAAAGTCTTCATAAACTCAAATAAATCAATGTGGCAAGATGCTGTTGTTAAAACAGCCTGTTGGAGATGGAAGATCAAAGGCAGGCGAGCTGGAGACGTGTTTGCCTTTGAAAAACCATCCAGGGGCATTCCCAGGAATGTGTTCTCACAGGTAGAGCAGGAAAACACTGGAATTTTTCCAATTTTTCATCTTTCCCCTCCTCACAGGGTGAGGACCATCACTCCCAGCCCTGGGTGACAGCAGGTGGTGGCACAGCGTGGGAGATGGGATGGGATTTATCCACCATTCCAGAGCCGCTCCCAAAAAAATTCAACAGCAGCAGGCCAGTCGATTATTTTACAGAAACAGCCACAAATTTCCTCAAATCCAAGCTAAACCAGCTGCCAGAGGCTCTGCCCTCTCCATGGGCTCTCCCAAGGGTGGAGCACCAGAACCTTTAGAGCTGCAAGGTCTGAGTGCTACTCGTTGTCACGGCACTCATGGTAAAATCCAGCAGTTATTCAAGTATTATAACCTGTGCTGCATTTCCACCTAAAAATCCAAGCTATTCATGTGTTTCTAGATTGTGTTTCAATTAGGGGAGCAGATTTTTTTATATATTAAGAGTTTCATCTTAAATTGATCGTGAAATTTGGTCACTGGATGGACTCAGCTATATTTGAGTGTGAGGAAAGTCTGTTTAACAAAGCCAATTGGTGTCACTCCAAGCACACAAACATGTTTTAAAACAAAAATTAATAATTTTTATTTTATTACATCAATTCATGCAAGGCAAAATATGCATTTTTTTGGTAGATTATCCCCCAAATTTAAATGGATCACAGTCCTTTAGCACCATCTTGAGAATAAAGTGATAAAGTTGTCACAGTATTATTTCACTGCAGCAGTCATTTCATCTTTAGTGGTGCAGAAGACTGATGGGGTAGCTCCTTGTTTTTCTTTCCTGTAATCATTATTTCACATTATTTTCTATTCACCTTAATAAATCCATCCCAAGAGCAGCGTGTGACATGAAGATTATTATTTGCTGGTGGATTTATTATATAAGCAATAGCAGTTCAGAAAATGATAGAAAGCTTTGCAGCTACATTGGCAACACCCTAATGAACTGTCATTTTAATATATGTTCTAACTAGTCTTGATGGAAGGCACCACAGGAAAGTTATCACTCAAATTATTAAAATATGTGAATATTATGAAGACTGCAAAAAAATGACAGAACAGAACTGTTGTTCTGTACACCATGCAATTATTTATTCCAATTTTATAACACAAATAAAATCTTCCATTAAAAGGTCTCTCTTAAGTATTATTTTAAAGGTTTTACCTATAAATAGCTCATTAAATCATTCATTTCCATTCCCTAAATACATTAGGAACAGAGAGTCACCAAACAGGAACAGAAAGGATAAAAGGAAAAATTGATACAAATATTTTTATCTCCAGTGTGCACCAAGACAGAATCCACTATGATTACAAAGCCAAACCCTGGAAGGATCAGAAAAAATAGAATCTCATTTGTGTGACACACAGGTGTGTGCACAGGGAGGTTCAGAGAGACACACACAATAAATTTTCACAAGAATCCCAGGATCCCTGAGGCTGGCAAAGCCCTCCCAGCCCATGGAGTCCCAGCTGTGCCCCACGGCCACCTTGTCACCCTGAGTGCCACGTCCAGGTGACACCTCCAGGGATGGGCACTGCAAACCTCCCTGGGCAGCTCTTGCCAAGGCCTGAGCACCCTTTCCATGGGGAAATTCCTGCTGCTGTCCCAGCTCAGCCTGCCCTGGCCCAGCCTGAGGCCGTTCCCTCTGCTCCTGTCCCTGTTCCCTGGAGCAGAGCCTAAGCCCTCACTACGTGAATATTTTCTAAATATTCATGTTCATGATCTGTATCTGAGGTTGCCAGAGACATGGCATTACCAAAATTCATAATGTATTAGCTGAAATTCCTTCCACGCATATTTCAGCAAAGTTGTACAGGCAGCACTTCAAATCACTGCTGCCTGGGAGATTTTCAACTTCTGTTCTGACTTGGTGTTTATGCAAATGCAAATGCAGAGGATAAAGCCAGGAGCAGCAGAGAACAGGAGGATGCCGTGCAAGCTTCCCCTGACAAGATTGCCAGCACATCCCATCCCATCCTATCCTTCCCACTTGGAGATGGAGAAGGATTTGGGGGTGCTGGTGGGTGAGAGCTGAGCCCCAGCAGGGGGATCAGGAAAAGGATTGGGATTGTGTCCCTGAGCCCCCTGTGCTCAGGTGAGAGCTCACCTGCAGAGCTGCCCCAGGCCTGGATCCCAGCACAGGGAGGAGCTGGAGCTGCTGGAGAGAGCCCAGAGGAGGCAGCAGGATGAGCAGAGGGATGGAGCAGCTGTGCTGGGAGGAAAGGCTGGCAGAGCTGGCATTGTTCACCTGCACAGGAGAAGCTTTGGGCTGAGCTCAGGGTGGCCTTGCAGGGCCTGGAGGAGCTGCAGGAAACATGGAGAGAGACAATTGCCAAGGGATGGAGGGACAGGACACAGGGAATGGCTTCAGAGTAGCATTGCATGGGATACTGGGCATTAGGAATTGTTCCCTGGGATGGTAGTGAGGGGCTGGGATGGAATTCCCAGATTTGCTGTGGCTGCCCCTGGATCCCTGGAATGTTCAGTTCCAGGTTGGACACTGGGGCTGGAGCAGCCTGGGACAGTGGAAGGTGTCCCTGCCATGAGATGATCTTTAAGATCCCTTCCAACCCAAACCATGCTGTGATTCCATGCTATCCCTCCTGGTCCTGCAGGTCCATGTTCAGCTCCAAGTCTCTGCAGCTTCACTCCTACACTGCCCTGGAAGCTCCGTGTCAATATTTAGGGCTGTCATCATTCCTCAACAGTGCAAACAAGCCCCACACAAACAGTGTGGCAGAGGCAGAGTCTGTGATTTTGGGAGCTGACATCTGTTCATGTGGGATCTCCCAAGGAGATCCATCTCTTCCCAGAGAGTTCACAGGAACTCCAGTGCACACACTCTTTGCTCAGCCTGAAACCCCCCATGCTCCTTCACAAAGCCAAACAAAGTGCTCAAGTGCCTGCCTTCCTTCCTTCCTTCCTTCCTTCCTTCCTTCCTTCCTTCCTTCCTTCCTTCCTTCCTTCCTTCCTTCCTTCCTTCCTTCCTTCCTTCCTTCCTTCCTCCCTTCCTCCCTCCCTCCCTCCCTCTCTCCCTCCCTCTCTCTCTCTCTCTCTTCTCCTTCTGGTGCTGCTCCCAGGGTGGCATTACTCATTTCTCAGGGTGGTTGGGCAGGATGGCCCCAGTACTCCACCAGCTGAGCTTCCTGATGGAAAACAACCCTCTCCCGTGGTTTTCCATCTGTGTGTTCCCTCCTGCACCAAGGGAGCCACAGAGCTCCACAGTGTGCCCACACTCCTTCCTAAGGGCAGTGCAGGAATTCCAGTTGGTTCAGGATGGATTTTGCCCTCAGCTGGAACACACAAACTGAATCATCACCTCTTTCCTCTCTCAGTGCTCTCTGCACAGGAGGGAGCCACATCTCCCACCAGCACTCAGAATTTAATGTCTCAAACCTCAGCTCTCTGTGTCCTCTCCTTGGTTCTCTTGCTCAGAGCTCCTTGTCACACCACAGACAAGCCTAGTGGTGAAAGCACCAAGAGAATCCTCTATTCTCCCATCACAAGAATTCCATGTTTTCCAAAGAAAACGGAATATCCTGTTCACGTCAGTAGCAAGCAAAAACCTAAAGTCTTTTCAAAAAACAAACAAACAAGAAAAAACCTGCCTGAAAAAAAACCCCAGAAAAAACCTGAAAAATCAACATTCTCTTCAGCAGAAGTAACACTGCAGATAAAAGGTGCTGCTTAAATCAAAAATTCTTTGGGAGCTGTTGCAAAGCCTATAAAAAAAGAACTACAAGCTTATCAAAACCCTCTCTTCCATTAGGGAATTTGTTTTTAGAGCTTAGAAGCAGGTTTCTGGTCACTGATGCTGAAGTCAGTGCAACAATAAGTCAAAATCCATTATATTTTATATTACAAGGTCAGACCTATAATCTGGGAATTAATTAATTGAGAGAAAATAAAATTATGTATAAATAAATTTATAAAACATCAGAGCACATTCTCATTTGAATGGTTACCTTGGATCAGGTATTCCTCAGAAGAGCTACAGCTCATTTACTTCTGGAAGGCCAAAATTTCCCCTGCAAGACAAAAAACTGTGTATCCAACCCTGTGCTATCTGCAATATTGGCAATAGTTTGGGTCAGGGATATTTCTTGAAGCATGTGGACACCTTTGCCTGTAGATCCTGTTCAGGGACCATTTCAGTCTTGCCTACACACCAGACAGTTCCAAAAAAACCCTTCAGCAATTTTGCACAAAATGCACATAGGGAGTAGAAACCACCAAGAAAAGAAAAGAAAAAAAAAAGGGGGGGGATGTTGCTAATAATCCATTACATTAAAAAAAAAAAATTAAGGCAAATTAAAGTACATCAAACAACAACATTCATGAACTGAAACCCACAAGATTTCACATGACAACTGGAATGGCTCTGGGCACTTGGTGTTTCTCTTTGAAAATGCATTTGTATCTTTCTCTAGGCTAAAATAGCCAAGTGCAGGCTGGATTTTGGTATTCCAGCTTTCACATGAAACCTTAACAGTCCCCCAGCAACAGATCATAGCATAAATCCACCTGCTTGTGAGATGCTTGATGATATTTCCTCCATCATGATTTTGTTGTTTTAAACTGTGTTACTGGACTTAATGCCTACATTACTAATAAAATAGTCTAAAACAGAGCTTGAGAACTAATAATCCTTCCAGCCAACAAACAAATATCCATGTTCCTGTTGCAATAGGTCTTGAGCACCTCCTTGCATTGGTTGTTGAAAACAGGACCAGAATTGAAAAATCACATCATCATTTTGGCCTAAAAAGAAATTTTTTACAGCAAGAATAACCAGTCACTGGAAAAACATCCCCAGGGATATCCCCTGTCCCCACAGCTGGAGATTTTCCAGAGGTGACTGGTCAGGGTGGTAAATAACCTCACTGGGTTCCCCTCCACACAAAATGGGGAACACCAGATGGTCTTTTGAGGTCCTTTCAAAGCAAGGCTCTTTTGCAATTCTCTGCATGATATTTGAAAATTGGCTCTGCCCCCAGAAAAAAAATGAAATAATAATTGTCAGTCGTAGAAGTGGATGGAAGGATGTGAGACAGAAAAGGCCATGTTGGATGTGGCTTGGAGCAACCTGGTCCAATGGAAGATGTCCTGGGCTGGAACTGGATGAACTTTAGGGTCCTTTCCAACCCAAACCATTCCATGCTTCCATGATTTATGTGTAGGAACACACCAACTTATTAACCTTATTAACCTTATTTACCCCTTCTCTATTTGTAATTGTTCATTTAATTCCATAACTTCCATCTGAAATTAATTCTCCTGGGTAGAAGAACTTCCTTTCTGGAGAAATGAAGGTCATGTAAGATCTAATTAGCCTAAAATTAGATCTAATTTTTTTTATCTATTTAGCCATTATAGGATTTTTTTTTTTTTTGCCTTCAGTATTCCAGGACAAACTTTAAATTCTTCATCACGCAACAGACTCAGCTGGAGTGGGTGGACAATTCCACTGGAGCCTCAGGATGCATCTGCAGTGCAGTCCCTGTTGTGGCCACGACTCCTGCCAACATTCCCTGCTGGTTTTAAACCAGCTGGGTTAGACCTGGCTCGTGGTAAAAAGCCAGACTGGAAGGTCACACCAGGCACAAAAGCTGCCTGATGAGGTGATGGATCTGGCAGAGTCTGGGAAAGGCTTGTCTTGGGCAAACAGGATGCTCCAAGAAGATCTGATCATCCTCAGGGGCTCTCCAAGCACTGCAGCTCACAGCAGGGCATTTTAAGGGGATAATCTCAGTCTCCAGGACATTTCAGGCTCAGTCTACCCCACCATCAATTAAGAAGCCAATAATTACTCGAGCACTTAGTCTGGCCTAAGCAGAGCCAGCCTTTCCCTTTCAGTGGCAGCAAAGGCAGCTCAGCCTTTGGTGGTTTGGTGGATCCTCCTGGGAAGGTTCATCCCCCCCTTCACCCATCCACTTCCAGGTCCTTCAGGTCCCTCCCGGCATCATCTGCCTGACTTAACTCTGTACCAGACCAGGATGAGCGATCCCCTCACAGCTGGAGCAGAAATCTTGGGGAAGATATCCCCGAGGAACACACATCTATTTTTAAGTGCAGGGTCTGAAGTGAACTCCCCATCCTGAGTCGTTCATGCTCTCACAGTTCTGACAGGATCCCAAGCAGTGACATCACTTGTTTGTAAAGTTGTCTGATAAGAACTGTGATGTTCTGTGCTCTCTACAGAAATTGAAAATGCAGTCCCTGCCCCTGGGCACGGGATCAGAGAAATTTAAACCACTTATACAACTCAGAGGAGATAATTTAACAGAGAAGTATTGGAATTTTATTTCTTATGCTCTTTATTGATTATTAACTCACTTCAGTACCTGAAGGGAGCCAACAAGAAAGATGGAGAGGGATTATTTCCAAGGGATGGAGTGACAGGACAAGGGGGAATGGCTCCACACTGAAAGGGAATGGCTCCACACTGAAAGGGAGTAGAGTTAGAGGGGACCTTAGGAAGAAATTCTTCCCTGTGGGGGTAGAGAAGCACTGGAACAGTTTTCACAGAGAAGCTGTGGACTTCTCACCCCTGGAAATGTCCAAGGCCAGGCTGGACAGGGCTTGGAGCAACCTGTGATAGTGGGGACATGGCAAGGGGTGAGACTGGATCATCTTTAAGGTCCCTTCCAACCCAACCCATTCTGTGATTCCTGCAGACATTCCTGACTTTCTGCCTGTTTTACACTGCGCTAACAGACCCAGGGAAATTATTTCCTTCCTGTCGACTGCTGACCATAAGCAGGACTGCAGGGAGCAGCCAGAAAACCTGGGAGAAATTCCTCTCTGCTTCAAGAATTAATCAAAGGTATCTGACCCACTTCTTCCATTGACTGATTCTCCAGATGGTCCCCAGCCAAAATGAAAGCCTGGACAGGGTGACCAGGGACAGCAGGGACTGTCTAAAGCCCTCCCAGCTATTGACCAGCAACAGCAACATTTGCTGGAGCGGCTGCCACCCAGCTCTGGAGAGGTCAATCAATGAATCACTGCAGCAGTCCCAGGCCATACCTTTTATTTTCAGCTGGCTGAAGAAAAAAAATCGCCAGATCTCACAGGGAATCTGGACTTGGTATCAGTAATTTCAATGCCAGTGCCTCCCAATCTTTCCCAGTTAATCCATTTCCATACCAGTAGGTATAAGAAGGGGTAAACCAGCTAATTTGTCTTTATAGAACGTTGCTACAGAGATGATATGTTATGTACACATTTCCAAGGTTGTTTAAAAATATTTCAAGAGGATTTCAGTACCCAAATGCCTTCCACAAATCTCTACATCAATATATTGCGTGCACAGTTTGAAGGTGTTGCTATGTGTGAAAGTTTTCCAAGCCAAGAAATTCACTGATTAAAGCCAAAAGAAAGAGACATGAACAGAAACAAAAGACTAATGAGCCTGCAGTTTGAAGCTTTTGATAACACCTTAAGCTTTACTTTAATGTGCATTAATAAAATATTTATTTTTTAAAGTCAATAAGAAACTGTGTATTCCATAAGCAACCTGACCTCCCATTTCCATTTAGTATTTATACAGAGAGAAAACATCTTTTCAGGTGATAATGAGAAGAATATTTGAAATGCTCCTCTAAAAGCCAGCTAGGAGTGCAGTGAGAAGCCCAAATGCAGTGAAACTGTGCCCTGGCCACTTTGTCCTGCTATCTAAGGAGGATGAGAGCAGACTATTAGATTTTGGCATAACAACCAATCTTACCACAGGGCACCACAGAGTGGATTAGGGACAGATTTATTTCCAGCTTTAACTCTGGATCTGGTTCAAACTCTTCATATTACTTAGCATTTGTATTCCTTAGATTTAATAATCCTTCTTTAGCTGTTTGCAGGCAAAAAGAAAATAGCCAATTGACCAAGAATGTTTGGCAATAAGAATTCAATTTATTTAGTTTTGTTGCCATTTAAAGGCACTGCCACGTTTTTTCAGCATCTCAGAAACATTAGTTTTTACCTTTCCACAGGACTTCAGGGCAAGACTGTTGCTGCCTGAGGTGCAAGCATGGGTTTGTATTTCCAAAAGAGCTATGGGGCACTTCAACAACCTGTGGGTTTGAGGGGCAACAAAGCCCAAAGCCCTTGGTTTCAATGGTCATGTGCCAGAGTCAAATATATCTGTTAACGAGACTTGCTGGAGAACCCTAAAGTTACTTAGGGAAAAGATGGGAACAGATTTCTGTGCCTGGAGCAGAAGTAGAGTTGTCTTCTGAGACACATCATGGTAGAAATGTAACTGAGGCTGTTAGCAGAAATATCTCAGGCCACCTTGAGTGCTCATTGCCAGCTCCCCAAAAAGTGTGAATGTCCCAGCTATCCCAAGATGAATCCTTGCCTCATCTGCACACCCAGGACAGGAAGCCAAGGCAGAGTTGGTCACTTGAGCCTAACTCTGTTATTCTGCTCACATGTAAGGAATGCCTCAGCAGCAGCTACATCCCACGTCACCTGGAAACACAGGGAACTGGCAGAATGGAATTATTCCCGTGAAAGTGGTACCTTGTCCATACATATTTCCCACTAGCGAGTGGGGTTTTTTTAAGGCTGACAAGAAAAACTGCTTCTCTCATCCAAAATCTTGACCTACAGTTCACATGATGTTTGGATTTTTGGGGCACTCCACCCCTCCACTGGATTGAAAGCAGCCTGGTGTCCATCTGGCCTTTAAGTTAGGACTGAAAAACACCACACTCAGATCAGAAGCCTAATTTTGCTTTTCATGATTAGGCCATGAACAGCAATTCTTCTCTTGGCTGTGCGCATGGCTCAGTTCAAACTAACACCCGGAGAAGCTGTGGCTGCTGCACCTTTGGAAGCATCCAAAGCCAGGTTGGACAGGGCTTGGAGCAACCTGATTTACTGGGAGGTGTCCCTTCCAACCCAAACCAACCTGTGATTCTATGAAATTTTCCAGTCAGGAAGGTTTCTGTGCATATTTGCCGTGGAGGCAGCTCTGAGCAGAAGGGTAGATGAGGAATCACAGCTCCCCAGCATAAACACAGGAACCAGCTCCTGGCAGATCCCCTGGGGCCAGAGGTGCAGAGCTCTGTATTTGTGCCAGAAAAAAGCCCTCGGGGATGTGCCAAAGTGCCATTAACTACTCAGAGAGCAGCACATCCACAGGAGCTGCTCTCACTGCCTTCACTCAGAAATGCCCTGGGGCCATCCTTTCATTGAATTCCCAAACACTGCTTAGGCACAGGGAGAGGTTTTTAGAGCTCCTTTGCAGGGAGTGAGGGCTTTGAAGGCAGCTCAGAAATAGCACTGAGTCCCAGGGTGCAGAGCCAGCAGACAGTACAGCTCCATGGCAGCTGGCAGTCACTGACAAGTGGATGTCATGTCAGGAAAATCCTGAATTTCTCCTCCCCTCTCAAGCGTGAGCATTCAAACAGCCTGACCCCCCAATTCCTTCACTGCTGCAACAGCTCAGTGCTTGAAGAGCCCAGGGTTCTGTCAGTGCCAGCTCATAGCAAGAAGTATTTCTGAAGGAAGGCAGAGGTTTTATCTCTTCTAGCTGGGGCTGAGTGAAATCTGTCTCTCACACAAGCAGAGCTTTTGAAGCACCACACCAGCTCTAAGGACAGACAAGTAGAGATCCAAATCAAACCCTGCCCCCCAAGCACATCCTGATGTTTGGCAGCGCAGCTCCTGCAACTGAGTTGGTGCCCACAAAACGCAAATAAAACTGATCTGTTAAGTCACAGCACCAAAATGTATCAAGGAACCTGCTGATCCTAATAAAATAGGCATCAAATTCAGCGTATCTCTTGTTTGCCATGAGCAGTAATATTAATACATCCATTTTATTTGATTTCCGTGTTCCAAATTGTTGAATTAACAGCATCTTGTAGCTGTTTTTATTAGGAAGAGAGAAATACACATATGGGCATGAACAAATGGATACAAGGATAGATTTACATGGACAGATAGTCATGGAGTTTTCTCAGAGACAGAAACAAAAGCCAAATAAATGCCTGACACTCCCTCCCTCTGAAGGAATAGACAGAAAGAGCCTGGCAAATGTCCCCAAATTTCCCTGACAAGAGATATCAAGAGGACCTTAGACCCCTGTGAGTCTTTATCAGATGGTTATTACTGAAACACTAATTCAGCCATTGAGAAAAAAAGTCCTTAGAAACAAAATGCAACACCACATTTCATGAGGGGGTTTTGGGTGGGTCATTTTTGTGACACTCTCCTGATGGTTAAAAGAAAAAAAAAAAGAGAAAAACAAGAAGACCCTCAAACTGTGCCATATAACCATTAGTTATTTCTTCCTTTGTTCACCTTCCAAAATACAATTAGTCCTTTAGTCCTATTGCCTTCATCTATTTTAGTAATATATGATCCTCATATGCATGGCTGTTTGGTTTCTTGTTTTCACTGAGATATTTTCCAATCCTTCCACTTCAAAATATCCCATTTTTCATTAAATGCCTCTTGGATTGTGTCATCAAGAAAGCACTTTTAATATTCTACGTTTTAGAGCTACACCAAGCTCGTGCATTTATTCCATTTTCCTTCCATTCAGAGCCCTTTTGGCTTTCCAGGCTGTGGTTTGGTCTCAAATATTCTCATGATCTTTGCAATGGAAGCACAGGCGCTCAGGCTGGAGATCAATCCTTGGGAAATGCTCCATGAAAGGAGCAAACTCTTTCCCAGCTTTATACAAGAGCCAGCAAAAGAGAATTGAATCTGTAGTCCCCTAAATTCCTTTACAAGAATCAATTCTCCCCATTTTCCTGCCTCCATGAAATATGGGCAAATAGAAAACTTCCCTGTAGCACCATCAAACACTGCCTGCTTGGAAAATCCACCCGTACTCCTTACTAAGGAATTTAATTTTAGCCTTTCCTTGATGTTTGCCAGCTGTTTCTCTTTGCCTAACATATTCCAGGGGGCATTTAATGAAACATCAAAGCAAGCACTGACACCACCTAACTCCCAGTGCTGTGTCAGGAATCTTCTCTTCCAAGGCTTCTGTGTAGGTTAAAATGTCCATTTTAGGAACCTGGATTAGGAGAAAACCCTTTCCCTCCACTGCCAGCAGAAAGAATTTGGGGAGATTGGCATCCAAGCTGGTGAAGCCAAGGTTTGCTTTTATATCTGTCGCCCTTAGAGGCAAAAAGTCTTTCAAAATTATCTTATTCTTCCTAATAAAATCCAGAAAATCTGGAAAACTGTGGTCAAACCTACAAAAATCCCTGTAGTTTACAGCTTTCAAGGCAGGTTATTCAGAGTTGCCCAGCCATTCATTTATTGTGACAGAAAAGGAAGCTCCATGTGGGAAGATAATAAAAGAAAGAAATCAAGTAGTTACATCTAATATACTGTCGAGTGAAAATAATTTCCTTCGCTAAATTAACTCCAAAACCCTTAAATATGGAGTTTGCTCCTAAGGGCCTTGGTAAGCACAAAATACAGACCTTGATGTTGTGCAAGTACTGGTCAGGAACAGCTGAAAGATCCCTGGGTTATTAATCACAAATCCCAAACACGGCTGCTGAAAAGAAAATTAACTCTATCCCAGTCAAAACCAGTCCACAGAGCCACCAGTGGAGTTTGCTGTGGGCCAGTCAGAGCAGGGGAAGGGAAGGCTGTGAGGGAAATCCCAATCCTTGCAGGAAACAGGAATGTAGTGGTGGAACAAAGAGAGCCTGTTGAGTGTAGTGCACTCAGCCCACGGGATCTTCATCATGTGTCATCTTCTAGCGGTGCTGAAAGTGGAATGTAAAACAAGAACAGTTTTTAAAAGCTGAAAAACACTCCTGTTAAAAGCCTTTTGGTACTTACCGTGTTTTGCAAATGCAGTGCGGCACACTCTGTGTGCTGGGATTTGTATGGCAGCAAATTAAGGTTTCTGTTCCAATTAATATCCAGCTTCCCCCTCCACGGAGAGGAAGAGACTCCCGAGGAAAGATCTGTGCTGAGAGCTCACCTAAATAATACAGAAGGAAACACAGCAGCTGCTGTGACTCCGCACCAGGAGCCAAGGAACACCCATGTGTGTCATTTTCCCAGTAGTCTTTTCTTGAAGAGCCCTTTAAAAAACAACAAAAAAAATATTTTAAGAGTTATGCAGCCTGCTGGCTGAATCCTTCAGCAGTCATTAGGGTTGGCTTCTTTCATGTGAAAACGCATCAGGACTTCTTTGTGGGTCTAAGTGTTTCAGGGAGGAGGATGCAAAGTGACATCCCTTGGGTGACACACATTGGATCAGGATGTGGCTGTCTCACAGCCAGGAATTCCATTCTAATAACACAGGTTGCATCACAGCCCGATGCAGAGCTCTCAGGGTGAAAGGAGAAAGCACAGGACTGAGGGAAAACATCAATTCCCTAAATTATCCCCCTCTTCTAACACAGAGCAAAAGTGCATTTTGCAGTTTTCTCCCCATTTCTTTCTACATTGATTTCAGAGCTGAATACCCTCCTTCAAGTTTGTCACCCAGCCACTTTCTGCCTTCCTGCCAAAGCCACACTTGCTGACTGAGAGCTGAAATGTCTGATTTCTGTGCACAGGAGCATAGCCTGAGGTCCTGTGAGAGCTGGGAAGTGGGCACAACCTCACTTGCAGCAAAATTTTTCCTTTGGTGTCCAAGATTTGTTCAGTGAGGTAAAACTAAGGGCTGGGCAGAAGGAAAAGGTGCTGATTGCTGAGCTTTCAGCTCTTTGGGAATCGATATTCCTGTTCATGGAAAGCTAAGGCTCTCCATTAGAAGCACTGTGCCACCAGTCCAGATTGTTCAGGCTGGAACAATCTGGAATGTCCAAGGCCTCCTCCTCCTCTTACTGATCACCAATAAAAGATGGAAGACCAGCCACCACATCACCACAAGATGTATTATTAGAAGGGAAGCACCTTTTTTTTTATTATTTTTTGGATTTTCCAAGTTTAGGAGGATCAAGAAGATGATTTTTGAACTTGGAGAGGGTGGCTGGCTCCATCCCTGCATTAGTCAGGTCAGTGCCAGACCATGCAGCTCCCTCAGAGCCTCACAAGACTTTCAGGGAGAAGGAAAAATCCCAAGAGCTAAAACCAGGAGAATGGAATCAATTTTTCAAGCTGACTGACAAGGCCAACAGGACTGTCCACTGAGTGACACCAGACAAATCTGTTTGGCATTCCAGCAGATGGAAATAATCCCCTGGCCTTGTAAATCATTGCTCTGCTGTCCAAGGGGATACTGCTGGAACAGGGATGAACCAAGCAGTGTGGGATGACCTTAGAGCTGTGTTTGGGTACAGATCCTTCCTCATTTTAAATGGCAAGTTACAGCCTGGGAGAGGTGCAGAGGGAAGAATCCCAGAATGGTTGGGTTGGGAGAGACCTTAAGGATCATCCCATCCCAGCCCTGCCATGGCAGGGACACCTCCCACTGTCCCAGGCTGCTCCCAGCCCCAGTGTCCAACCTGGAACTGAACATTCCAGGGATCCAGGGGCAGCCACAGCAAATCTGGGAATTCCATCCCAGCCCCTGCCCACCCTGCCAGGGAACAATTCCTAATTCCCAAGATCCCATCCAGCCCTGCCCTCTGGCAGTGGGAAGCCATTCCCTGTGCCCTGTCCCTCCATCCCTTGGCAATTGTCTCTCTCCATGTTTCCTGCAGCTCCTCCAGGCCCTGCAAGGCCACCCTGAGCTCAGCCCAAAGCTTCTCCTGTGCAGGTGAACAATGCCAGCTCTGCCAGCCTTTCCTCCCAGCACAGCTGCTCCATCCCTCTGCTCATCCTGCTGCCTCCTCTGGGCTCTCTCCAGCAGCTCCAGCTCCTCCTTGTGCTGAAGAACACTGACATCTTCTCCCAAGGATTTTCTTCCTTTTACCTTCAGTCAGCTGTATCCATTCCCACCCTTCATATAATTTCTACATTCCAAGTCAGCAAGAGCAGAAAGGAGTGGGACAGACCAGGAGTTAAACCCCAGGGTCTGAACCCCAGCTAAAAAAACAGAAGATCTCTTGAGAATCATTCCCTCCTTTGCCATCCCTTGTCCAATTCCTGGACAGGAAGCAAATCCTGACCAAAGACTGGGAGTGTAGCTGCAAAATGAGTTTGAAGTGGGATGTACTCTGTCACCACCAAGGCACAGCTGTCTTGAGGAGATTTTGACTTCCTACAGAAAGAAAACCTCTTTCTTTCCCCCCAAGGGTCCTAAATCCAAACTGTTCACTGCAAAGAAAGGGCTTCCATTGCTTCTGTTTCAGGATTAGCAGTGAACTCAGGCTCTAAATGATTTATAAGCATAATCTCCAGCAAATGTTTAACTCTCAGAGTGCTAAGTGCTGACCTGGGAGAAAATCACTCATTTTGCTCTCGCCTGCTGTTGTCTTGTTGGTTCCAAGCTCTGTTCTACAAACAGAGGAAACTTAATTCAGTTGCCTTTGAAATTAAACAGCTATATCAGACTTAGCACTTTGAAACTACAGGAAGGCATTAGTCAATGGGCTTTAATTATTCACATTCTCTCCTTGCTCCCTCCTTTCTCCCTCCTCATTTCCCTGCAAGTGATCAAAAGCCAAGCTGTTCTCTGTGTCATGGAATATCAAGCAAATTTTCTCATTTTCTGCAGGTATCAATCACGATCTCACCCATCTGAGCAGATGAAAACTGCTGCTGCAATGAGATCTGAGGTGCCCCAGAGACCTGGGAGAAATAACCCACATGGGTATTTTTGGGGTAGCAGTGCATATTTCTACATCTCTGACTGTGCTCTGCAGCATCTGGGAAAGTTTTTGCAAGGGCAGGATGAGTTTTCATCCCAATGTGGGCCTAAAGCCCCCTAAACCTCACATTAAAATCTAATAAATCCACCTAGAGTAGGCCAAGACACCTGCACATCACATCTCCAGCTCTTTTCACTTGACAGCCCAAAGATGTATTTCAAATATTCAAATTTCAAATGTCATGTCCCATGTAAAAGCTGGACTCAATGATCTTTGAGGTCTTCTCCAGCCTTAATGATTCCATGTGAAAATTAAACAATTTCACAGCAAACCCTGTTTCTGCCACTAGCAGAGCTTTTCATTGCATATGAAAGCTTTGTTCTCATTATTCTTAACAAAAGTGCTTCTTTTGGTTAACTAAAAATACATTTCAACAGTTGTCACTGCAGATAAAGCACTGGTAAGTCACACTGACAGAAAAACTTCCCAAGACAACCTGAGAACAAAACTCCTGCAATTAAATTTCTGCCCTCAGAAACAAGCAGAACATATCCAAATTCCTATATTATCCATGAAGAGGATGATGAACTGTCAAAATAACACAAAACAAAACCTAATTAAAGACATAGTAACTTAGTGTTGATGTGCACTTTAGTGATGGGAACACAGAGGGAAGTTAGAACCTTGCCTTTAAGTGTTAAGGCTTTTTTGTTTTGTTTTTTTTTTTCCCTTTTCACTTGATATTTGGAAGCCTCAGCACATAATACAGTTTTTTTCTGGGTTGCTGCCTCTTGGCTGTGACTCTCCTCTCTGTAGCAGAAAGGCAGAGCAGGGTGACAGGGCTCTAGATGGAGAAATAAGGGGAATTTTGACAACTTAGAGCCCCTTCCAGTACCTAAAGGAGCTGCAAGAAAGCTGGAGAGGGATTTTTCCAAGGACATGGAGAGAAAGGACACAGGGAATGGTTTTAAGATGAAGGAGGGCAGGGCTGGATGGGATATCGGGAATTAGGAATTGTTCCTGGCTGGGATGGAATTCCCAGATTTGCTGTGGCTGCCCCTGGATCCCTGGAATGTTCAGTTCCAGGTTGGACACTGGGGCTGGAGCAGCCTGGGACAGTAGGAGCTGTCCCTGCCATGGCAGGGGGTGGAACTGGGTGATCCTTCCCACCCAAAACATTCCATGATCCGGTGAAATAGGAGCCATTCGTGGCAGCTGCTCACTGGTGGTAAATCATCAAGGAAGCAGAGCAACATTTCCTGACCAGGCACATTCACACATCTCTAAAACTTCCAAACACCATTTTATTAGAAAAAAAGAGTGCATCAAAACACTGTTTCAACAGCAGGGAGTTTTTCAGCCTGAACCTGCCCACCACCTTCTTCCCAAGGCTTCTTAGTTTCTCTTCCTTCATCCTTCCCAATTGTTTGGACAGGTACCAGAAAGACCTCCAGGCAAGGAGATTGATGTCCAGCTCTGCTTCATTTCCTTCTGCACTGCATAGATTTCCTTGATTTTGCAGCTGCCAAACGGAGGGGAAATGTCTCACTTTTCCCCTTCCTCTACTTTCCTGCAGGGCAGCTCGAGGAGGAGCAGGTACCTGAAGGACACTGTGACCCTGCTGACTGATATCTGTGCTCCATTCCACTGGAGCAGGGTGACTTCACAGCAGAGAGCAAGAGCTGCACAAATTCAGGAAAAACTGACCTAAACCAAGCTCTTGGCAAAAATCCACGTCATGCTCTGAGCTGCAGCTCCCTTGAAGAGGTGGCATCCTCTTTTCTCCTCTTTTTTTCATTAAATAGGGAACACTCCCTTTTTCTCTCTCTCTCTGCCTCTTCCCAGTTGAGATCATTTTCATTTTCCATTTTCATTTTCTGCCACGTACGAGTAGTGTGGCCTGTGGTTAACCCCAAAAGTGAAGAAGGGACAGTGCAGATAGCTCAGCAGCCTCAGTCCCAGGCACCCTTTGGAAGGGGGAGATAATTGGAGCTGCTTCATTAGAAAGGGAGAGCCAAGCAACGCTCATGAAACCTGGGGTGTTATCCTGTATTCATTAAACACTCCCCAAATAATGGAGAAAGAAGGAGCTCAGGGAAACCCAAAGGAGCAAAGGAAGTTGGCAAGGCAAATAAATTTGCAAGGAGTTTATCACACTAAACAGAGCTGCTTTGATAGGGAAGTGGCAAGGAGAAATATGGAGCAACATTAGGAATTTTCTAGTATCTGACAATTCACCCTAATTAGAAAAATTAAATTAATTCAGCACATGCAACAATACATTTATTATCTTCATCTCCTACTCCTGCAGGAAAAAAGAAAGCTCACATCTCATGATTGTTTTCTAATTCAATCTCCCATCACCCAAAGTTCTTCACTTCATCCTCCTCCCTGCATTTCCTGAATTTTGGCCGTATTTACATATCAATCACACCTTGCACATCAAAAAAACATTTTATTGCCAGAAAACAATTCATATCAGACACAAGCTATTAATACACAATTAAATAGAATGAGAATGCAAAGCTAATGACAAACTTACCTTTAATCTGCTGGCTTTGTTTTCAGAAGGCACTGTGAGAATAAATGAGGTGGCTCCTCATTCAAGTACTTTCCAGGGTTATCTTTGAAGATTTGATTCCTGCCTTTTGCACATTGTTGAGGTCGAACTCATTATTTAGAACAACAGTTTTTAGGATGTTTTTCATGCTCCGAAAAAACTGAATAATGAAGCACTCCCACAAGTGTTGTTAAGAGGGTCAGCTGCACTGGCAGTGTTTTTCACCTCTGAAGGACAGCTCATTACATTTCCCAAAGGCCAGGTTATAACAATCCACACTCAGCTCCTCCCTGTCAAAAGCAGCTCCATGGGTCATGAAGGAAAATTCTGGACCACTTCACCTCAGAGCACAGTATAGACCTGGCACTTGGATTTTCCACTCTATCATAAAATCCCAGAATGTCTTGGCTTGGAAGGGAGCTTGAAAATCATCCAGCGCCAGCCCAGCCATGGCAGGGACACCTCCCACTGTCCCAGGCTGCTCCCAGCCCCAGTGTCCAACCTGGAACTGAACATTCCAGGGATCCATGGGCAGCCACAGCAAATCTGGGAATTCCATCCCAGCCAGGAACAATTCCTGATTCCCGAAATCTCATCCAGTCCCACTTTGAAGCCATTCCCTGTGTCCTGTCCCTCCATCCCTTGGCAATTGTCTCTCTCCATGTTTCCTGCAGCTCCTCCAGGCCCTGCAAGGCCACCCTGAGCTCAGCCCAAAGCTTCTCCTGTGCAGGTGAACAATGCCAGCTCTGCCAGCCTTTCCTCCCAGCACAGCTGCTCCATCCCTCTGCTCATCCTGCTGCCTCCTCTGGGCTCTCTCCAGCAGCTCCAGCTCCTCCCTGTGCTGGGATCCCAGAGCTGGAGGCAGCACTAATCTGGTGATTTGTTCAGATTTTAGAATTATTGAGTTTTAAGGTCTATGGAGACGTCAGAAGGAATGCAAGTCATTGGCATTTGAGGTTTATTAATGCTAGAGTGTCAGCCAGGTGACATCCCTGTGGAGCAGGAGGACTGAGCCCCAAGTGCATCACCCTGTGAGCATCCTCCAGGACTGGCCCCTGTCACTCACCAGGAGCTCTGTGCACCTGCAGCATCCTCTCATTCAGAGGTTGCTCTCAGCTCAGAGGCTGCTCCAGGCCAGCAGGCTGACAGGCAGCTCGGGCTGCTGTGACAGCTAAAATCTTCATTTGGCATCTCCTCACTTGGGGCTGCCAGGCCAGAACACTCTGCAGTTGTGGTTGCAGCCTGATATTTAATCCTCTATTAATACAAATTTCTTCAGGCTAAAAGAGGGACAAAATGTGCCATTGTTGCTTGTCTGGGGACAAGCAAATATTTGGGTTTCCTGCCCTAATCCCTAATCTAACTTTGGGCAAATACAAGGAGTTAGGGACACCTCTTCCTCCTCACAGTGGATTTAAACGTGGCCGAATTAACCTAATTGGAGATCCCAGCTGTATCACCTACTGTTAAAGCTGCCTTGTAGTTTTCTTACAGCAGCATTGTTCAGTTTGTTTTAACTCCCATCAGAGTCACTGCTTGGGCTGCAATCTTCCATGCTGAGGGTCAGCCTCAGGAAAAATATTTTACTGGATGTGGCAGGGAGAAAAGAAGAGGAATCAGGAAATGTGCTAGTTCAGAAGGTACAGGAAAACTTCACATTCCCACCTGCTCGAGCACATTAATTATGGAAGATCAATTAATTAAACACCAACATTATCTCTTGCTTGCATGGGCCCTGCCTCGTTCACTGCACAAATATGAACAGGGCCCAGTTGACCAGAAGATGGGCAAGATTTTTTTTATTCTCATTATTCAGTGCAGCTTTTCACTCCTTTTCTTGAGGACCATTTACCCACAGCTCAGCAGACAGAATTACTGACTCCCTCGTGGGCTCTGCCACACAGCCAGACAAAGGCAAACTGACAGAAATTTGCTCTGTGTTGCAAAGCCTGACCTTAGTAATAAACTCAGTGGAACAATAGATAATTGAGCCAGGCTTGAATGCATGACAGCCAAAAGAGAAATGGCAGTAGATAATTATATTACCAAAGAATATCCCTCTCTCAATTAACACCCAGGTCCCCTTAATGGTTCAATTATACTCTAAATAGCTGGTTACATTAACTAAAATCATGTGGGTTTTGCATCCTCTGGCCTCCTCCCTCTTAATACCTTTTTCCTCCCTATAAAAAGAATAATTTGGGTGGTGACTGCAGCTTGTTCTGTTCATGGTGGCCCCTGCAGCAGGCTCTGCTGAATTCAACAAGGCAAGATAGAGTTGAAGGAGGGGATATCACTCTACCTATTCAGTATGGATTTAAAACCAGCCCTGTTCTCAGCCCCTCCTGGGGCTCCAGCCCCTTCCCCAGCTCCGTTCCCTGCCCTGGACACGCTCCAGCCCCTCCAGGGCTCTCCTGCAGGAGCCACAACTGGACACAGCCCTCGAGGGTCTCTCAGTGCCAGCACAGAGGGACAATCCCTGCCCTGCTCCTGCTGGACACACAATTCCTCATCCAGCCCAGCTGCCAGTGGCCTCTTGCCCACCTGGGCACCCCTGGGCTCGTGTCCAGCCCCTGTCACCAGCACCCCCAGGGCTTTGCCAGCTTTTCCAGCCCCTCTGCCCAGCCTGGAGCTCCATGGGGTTGTTGTAATTCAAGTGCAGAACTTTTCTTTGCTCTGCATATCCTGATCTTTCCTTCTCTTCCTATCAAAGGTGTCCCAATGGAACGTCAATAGAACAAGCCATCAGACATCCAGCAGTTCTTCAGAGAAAAATCACACCAAAGCCCCATCCTGCTCCTTTTCTTCCATAAAACCATTTTCCCAGCCTGTGTTCCTGCATTTTACAGGTCCTTGCAGGGCCTTCCTTGCACTGTAGCTCTCCAAGGAGACAACTGAGGTGTGGTAAAAAGGGCAGCAAAGAGAAGAACAGAGTTAGAAGGTTTTTGCAGAGACACACACCTGCTTTCATTAAAGAAAGCTCCCCAACAATCCTGGAAAAAAAAAAAAAAGCAAAACAGGAAAAAACTGGCTGTGGAAAAGAAAATTGTGTACTTTGCAAAGATCTGCATCACTCAGGCACTGGTAAGGGGTGAGGCAGCCCCAGGGAAGTCAAGGGGAAAGAAAGAGGGATCTTCTTTGGAGTTGAAAGCACAGATGCTGTGCAGGTCACCCTTCTCAATAAACCCACAGATTCACGTCAGCAAGAAATACAGATTATTCTTTGCTGGAAGGATTCTTTTCCCCTACTTTCTCTCCTGCTTTTAAGGCCAGAAGAGACCAAAGGTTCCGTGTAACACTTGCAAGAATATTTCATCCAGTTACCCCTGGAGGGAGGTTATTACTTTGCTAATATATTCCTCCTACGTTCCATTTCCAAACTAAAAGAGACTGTTTCTGCCTATAAGCATGTTTGTTTGGTTGGGTTTGATCCCAATTACGTGAGTTGATCTATTAGAAGATATAATTACCTTCCACAGGCAGTGTGGAGTCACCTTACCTCCCATGTGAGTGTAAATCCAGGAGCAGTTTCCTACCCTGTTAAAAATCAGCCACTCCTTTCTTGTTTAGGTTTCTTTCAGTGCTCCAGTCATTGGCAGCCCCATAATTTCTTCCCATTTCTCATTCTGATTCCTGTGCAAGTCCAAAAAATAGTTGCTAGTATTATGAGCAAAGGAGATATACATCTGAGCACTATCTCAGAGTGAAGGAGACACAAAAAAGCAACAAAACCCCAGAATAGAAATCCAGCTATTTTTTTCCTTCTTTTTGCTGAAGTGTTCCTTTCCATGTACCCACAGCTCCTAATTTTCCCGTGCATCTCATCCTTCCTTGCACCTGTCTCAGCTTTCAAGCCCAGCACTTCAGGAGGAAGATGTGCCTGACAGCACATTTGTAAGGGCTGGGGGATGAAGGAGAAGCTTCCTCGGGGTGTCTGCAGGCTGCAGTTTTTCCCTCCAGGAACCACTCCCTGCTTGGCATCAGCGGTGGCTTTGTCATCCCAGCACACCTCCCTCCCTGCTCCATCCTGGCTGAGGGCATGGAGCCATTTCCAGAGGGCAGGGAGGGGGCTCGTGCACAGTCTCTGTCTCAGGAAACAAATGGGCAGGATGTGGAATAGATCCCAGGAGAAACCTAATCAAACAAACCCTCCATATGCTGGAGGAACATAACACTAAACTCATTTTGAAGGAGCAGCACAGCCCTTCCCTATTAATGCACAATAATAAGGCTCCATCCCACTGTGGGTTCTGCAGGGTTTTGTTTTCTTCCCCCCAACCACTGCAATGTTTGAAGCACTCTTTGAAAATAACAAAAGTGGGGAAATTACAGTCATGGGTTTCTGCTTCAAATATTTGTATGTTTTTACCAAAAGTGGGGAGGGGAGGAGTCCTGGGGTGTAGATATATATATGCAAATAAACATCTGGGAACTGATGGAGCCACTGAATGCAGGAAAGTTTGGGAAATCAAAGAGGATGCACAAAGATGTGGACACAAAAGGAGAGAATATGTCTTCTTGCCCAGGAAAAGATGGGAGACAGGAGAGCAGGCAGGCAGCAGGCAAAGGAGAGGGTTGTGCTATCCAGCAAAGGGAAGCCTCGCCAGGTCAGACAGCTGGCACAAGGAGAAAAGCAAAATAAACCAGGGAGGTATGGAGGCATTGCATTCTGCAGGGGGATTTCACTCCTTCCCAGGACACTGTGCAGTGCAGAGTGCCAGCCCTGGGCAGAGGAACCTTCCCTTCCTCCCTCATTCCTTCCTTATCTTCCTTCCCTCTCCCCTCCTTCCTCTCTCACCCACCTAGTGCTGCCCTGGCCCTGCAGAAGCTCAGAGCCCACAGCCCTCCCTTCACTTGTGTAAAGCAGCCAAAAAGCGGCAGCTGGTGAAAGGAAATCACTTTTTAACAAAATTCAGAACTCCCCTGATAGCACCAAATGAGCAACATTCAGCCTTGACCCCACTGAGCACTGGCTGACTTTCACCTCTGGACACAGATGGGGAAGTTTGAGTTTGGCTATTAGGTAAAACTTCTTCATGAAGTAGGTGGGACTGTGACTGAGTGACCACAGAATCACAGAATGGTTTGCTGCTATTGACAGGTGAGGATTTACAAAGGGAAGGCCTTGTGGCATGGCTCCAGCCTGTTCCTTAGGCTTTCCCTTTACAAAGCCTGACCTATCAAGAGCAGTTTGGGCTAGAAGGCGTCTTAAGGAGCATCTAAACTGAATTATTTTGTCAGCCTGGAGAAGGCTTCAGGGTGACAGTGTGGTCTTGCAGGACCTGAAGGGACTCCACAAGAAAGATGGAGAGGGACAATTCCCAAAGGACAGCAGGAGGGGGAATGACTTCAAACTGACTGAGAGTGGGATTAGATGGGATACTGGGAATTAGGAATTTTTCCCCGGGAGGGTGAGAAGGGGCTGGAATGGAATTCCCAGATTTGCTGCGGCTGCCCCTGGATGCCTGGAATGTTCAGTTCCAGGTTGGACACTGGGGCTGGGAGCAGCCTGGGACAGTGGGAGGTATCCCTGCCATGGCACTGGGTGGGATTTAAGATCCAATCCAATCCAATCCAAACCATTCCACGATTCCATAATTTCTCTCCCTGCTGTCTCTCCTCTCCCAGCAGTTTTCCTCCGTCCCCGCTGTCTCTCCAGGGCTCTCTGTCCCCTGGCAGTTTGCAAATCCTGCTGCACAAGGAGCCTGGGAAGAGCCACTCTGTGCCAGTGGCTGCAGAGCTGTGAGAAAGGCACAGCTCCAGAGGAATCATTGAAACCCTTTCCTTGGCCCCAGGCTCCCCAGATGTGCTGGAACACCACTGTGCACACCAGAGATTTCCCCCAGAAGAGTCCTCAGTGGCTGGGAGACCTAGAACTTTAGAATATGCCTTGCACTGCAGTGTGGCTGAAGTTCATTTCTGTTTTTGAAAAGGCTTTTTTGAGGAGTCTGTTGGAAAGCACAGTGGATTAGGACAGGATGGTTTTGCTACATATGAAGGAGGTGCTTCCTTTTATTTGTATTTCCTTCAGGAATCCCTAAGATTGGAGTTTCAGGAAGAAAGCAAGCATCTACTCAATTGCCTTACTCTCCAACTCTCAGAATAGTTTTCTTTCACTGTCCTACTTTCTCTTTTTTTTTTCTTTTGTTTTTTTTTTTCTCTCATGCATCTCTGTGAGCCTTTAGTAAGAACCTGAATGACTTTTACACATGATTAGAGGGATTGTAGGGATTTGACCAGATCCTGAGTCCACCAGAAATTGGAAATTCTACATTAATAATGTTAAACACAGGAAAGTTCAGAGGTTTGGGTGAATGTACCTAGAATTCACTGGGAGTTTATCCAGATGTCACGAAACACCAGTGCTCAAAATGTACCTGCTTCTCACTGGAGAGCCAAAAATTGAAAATTACTCACAAGGTGATTCATTGCTATGATCATAGGAGGAATCTCATTTAAGAGTTTTTTTCAGGAGTTTTATTTGCCATCCAGAGGGTTCTGGACAAGCTCAGGAGTGGGGCAATGCAAACCTCATGAGGTTTGAGCTCAACAAGGCCAGCTGCTATTGCAGTAGAACAAGGAATAATGGGTTTAAAATAAAAGAAAAAAAAAATAAAAAAGAAAATACTCAATTTAAATTAGATATAAGGCAGTAATTTTTTACAATGAGGATGGTGGGGCCCTGGCACAGATTTCCATGAGAAGCTGTGGCTGCCCCTGGATCCCTGGAAGTGTCCAAGTCCACGCTAGATGTGGTTCTGAGCAACCTGGTCTGGTGGGAGTTGATCTTTAAGGGTTCCTTCCAACCCAGTCTATTCTAATTTTATGATTTATACCTGGAGTATGAAACTCGAAGTTAAAAGTCAAAGTTGATTCTATGGTTGCTGCTCTCCTGGTTAACATTATATCTTTTTAATTCCTTCCATGAATTGCAGAATGCACACTTGTCTGCCTTGGATCTCAGCAGCACTGGAATTCTATGTACAAGTGGGGCAGAAATTACTGAAATTACTTTCAGATCAATCTTGCACATGGACCTGCGGAGGATTTTTGTTTTGCTTTGCAAATACAGCGTGGTAACCATGGCTGATGAGGTTTATTTAAATAATATGTTGTCGAGAAAGGAAAATAAATCAGAACGGGTTGGGTTGGAAGGGACTTTCAAAGGTCACGTTGTCCAACCCCACTGCCATGGACAGGGACATCTCTCTCTAGACCAGCCTGCTCAGAGCCACCCTGACCGTGGACACCTCCAATGATGGAAGTGTTCTCCTCTGGGCCACCTCTTCCTTGGAGTCTAAATGGGAAAGAAGGATCCAGATTTGGTTTTGGGCAACTGGAGGCAGAGTCCAAGCTGGTGTCCTGCACAGAAGTTTGAAACAGGAGCTCTGGACTCTTTTCACTTGCTCTTCTCCAGGTGGGAAATGTCTGGATAAGGAGCTGGGGGAGCGGAGAGCTTTTCATGTTCCCCATGAGCCTGTGGGGTGCAGACAGAGCCACAGCCACATCACCATATGTGTTAATGTTAATGCACTTACTGAGGGCTGCTTTTCAATAATTTTCCATTGCAGCAAGTGAAGATCTCGTTTGGCTGTGATCTGTGTTGTGCCAGCACGGGATATTAGTCTGTGTTAGATCAAAATCAATGCTGTCACTGAAGTATCCTTTCCCTCCATTGCTCTAAATAGCATTTTGTTCTAATACATTGACTCACTGCAGCACCAGCAATAAAAATCAGTAAATACTTGTGGCTTATTCCAGGGTGTAAACAACCTTTAATCCATCCCCCCCTCCGCAGAAGGGTAGGACCAAACAGAACAAATTTGGATAGGTTTTATTTAGCACAAATTCTATATTTTCCCCTCAAAGCAAACAAAAGGGGCTATTTTTGGGGAGAGAACACTGAGCAGGACTAGGAGAGGTGGAGGAGGGAGCACAGCACAGTGGGATGGTGCCAAGAGAGAGCCTGCCTGAGTATTGTCACCAGGGAGGTGACAGGTTCCTGCAGTGAAGGGATTGAAAGAGTGGATGTGGCAGAGGGGGAGCAGCAGTGCCCCAGCTGGAGCAGAGAACAGACTCATTTGTACTTCTGGTGTCACCCAACAGCATGAATTCCCTGCTTTAAGTCATGCCTAATGTGCTGCACACGCTGCAGTTGTCCGAGTAGCCTCCAAATTGGATTGACAAGAGCATCTGTTGCCAAAAAAAAAAACCCACAAAAAACTTGTGGGATTCTGTGAAGCTCCCAGTCTCTGCCAAGACAACTTTCCCTGTGTCCACTGAACAGATTGCAGCCAGCCCCAGAGCCCAGGGGACAGCAGCTCATGGGAGCAGAGCTTGCCCCGTGGATCAAAGAGAGCAGATGCGCAATGACTCACAGATCAAAGGATGCTCAGTGCTTAAAACTCACATTAGCGCCTTCTTAAATCAGAGGCAACCCAGAAAAACCTCTGCTCCCTCACTGATTCCCCGTCCCAGAAACTCTCTTCCTCCGGTCCCCTGTCCCCAGTGGTTCGTTTATGATGTAGGACACAACAGCTGGGTGGGAGACAATGTTCTGAGCCCTGCTTCGTGCAGACTCGTGGAACCCTTGAAACTGGGAATTTCAGACTTTCTGTCTGAATTTGAGACTTTGTGTGCTGGCAGGCACTGACCCCCAGGAGAACACTGAGGCCGTGGAGAAGGCTTCCAAAATGGAATGATAGAGCTGGGATCACGGGGGTGTAGTTTGAATAGAAGTGTGTGATATCACATTGGGGAAAACTTAGTTTAATGTTTGGGAATATAGCAATATATAGAAAGCAAGATGGAGGTTTTAGGGTGGAGGTCTTCCTCTTGACCTTCTTCTTCATGGGTCTAGGTGGTATTTTGTATGATTAGATAGAAAAGTCCACATTGTGGGTCACAGGTGATTAGTTATTGGCTTAAAAGTAAAAATAGTTCAGGTGGCTTTTCTTAATTGGACAGTTGGCCCTTAAAAGGCCTTGTAGAGAGAGAGGTTCATCACCATTTTTTAGCTTGTTAGCTTGAAATGCTAACAGGGTTTGTGAGACTGTAATATAGATGAGAACTAATAAACATCTGAGTCCGAACAAGAAATTCTGTCTCTCAGGCTTTTAATCCCAACTCTGGCAGAGAAAAAAAAAGAAGATAAAATGTGATGCAGACCTTGGCTATTTCTCAAAATTCTGGCACAACGTGGTGCCTTCTCACATGAGAAGCCCAAACAGCTCAGTGTGAGTAACAGCTTCAGTCAATAGGAGAGGGAAAAGGCACAAGCACAGGAAAGCATTTTTTCACTTCTCTCAGTCTTGCTCTTCCTCACTTCCCAGATTTCTCCTCAGGCTCCCAGAGTCCAGAGATGTGCAAAACTTCAGATGTGCAAAACACAGAGTTTGCACAAAATCTTTATCCCACCCTGTATTTCCCATGGTAGCTTCATGATCCAAATAAATTAACATGAGGACAGACAGAGGAAGGTCCCGCATCCCATTAAATCCCTGTATTTTACACCGTTCTAGGGAAGCAGGGGACAGGCACCCTGGGAGGTCAAACCTGCTGGAATGCTTCTGACCAAAACAAGTCTTTAAAAAATGTTTTTCTTTGCAAGCCAAAATGTTTACAAGGTGAGTTCCAGTTGCAGGAAGAACACTGGAAAGGGGTTTTAAGGTGGGATATTGTGTCAGAGGGACTGCAGAAGGGAAGCCGGTTTGAAAAGTCTGATCCTGCCAAGGCAAAAAAGGAATGTTTTCCACAAGGGATGTCTGCAGAAAGCATTTTTAAGGATTTGGTTTTCCTGCAACACAGAATTAAAACTTCTCAACCTCACAAAACCCACAGAAAACACAAATTACATATAAAACACACATTATTCCCTTTACACACAAATGTCCAAACAAGCAAAGGATCAAAGTTTAGGTGGAGAAGGAGGCAGAAAAGTCAGGAAGTGTCCTGCAGGTTGGGATTTCATAGGATGGGTGTAGGTGAACAGCTACAAACCCCAGCTAACACTGCAGCTGGGACCAAGAAATCATTTCCACGATGGGAAGATGGGCACAGAGCTGACACAAGAACTTCAAAATTTTTCAGTGTTGATTTATTAATTAATTTATTAATTTTAACTCTCAGTTTCTTTGAGGGTTTTGTTTGTTTGTTTGTTTGTTTGTTTGTTGTTGTTTTTTTATATATATTTTTATATTTTTTTATATTTTTTGGGGGGTGGGGAATGTTTTGCTTTGTTTTGCTTTGTTTCTTAAACCTTGCCAGTTGTACCAGATTTCCAAGTCCCCCAAAGACAGCAGGTAAAATTACTCTGCAAATTACTTGCTAGGCATGATAATAACAAAGAAATATGCATTTAGGGGGGAATTTCCCCATGGAAAGGGTGCTCAGGCCTTGGCAAGAGCTGCCCAGGGAGGTTTGCAGTGCCCATCCCTGCAGGTGTCACCTGGACGTGGCACTCAGTGCTCTGGGCTGGGGACAAGGTGGCCGTGGGGCACAGCTGGGACTCCGTGGGCTGGGAGGGCTTTGCCAGCCTCAGGGATTCAGGGATTTGGTTTTAGGTCTGTATTGATTAAGGTATTCCTGGTTTCCATGGAATCAGTGACTCCCAGCTTTGTTAATTTATGGCTTTAAACCAATCAGCTTAATTTAAAAGTGTATCTTGATATCAGCACTGAGTTGCCTCTGACTGCCAAGCTCCAGTGCAGGATAAAACACACCATAAAGAAGTTTTCTTGGCTTTTTAGGCAACTGCAGAGAAAACAACAAGAACAACAACAACAAAAAATGTGATTCAAAGCACTTTATAGATGAGCAATTTCCAAGTGTTGTTACTGTGTTTTTATAATGAGCCCACACTCAAATTTCAGGATACATTTTGGAGGTGCTGGGTGCCCATTAAACACCTCCTGTTTCAGCTGCAAACCAACCATGCTTAGAGACAAAACCTTACAAAGCTTTCCTACTCATTTTTGTAATCACCCACCTAAGGCAGGTTACAGAACAAATTAAAATTAAGGTCTAGATGGGGACAGCAGGCAGGAATATATTCAGATTTCTATGACTCAGCTCAGACTGGGAGCCTGAGCAGGAAGGGGAAGAAAGGAAAACATTCCTGAAAAGGAATTTTCACTGTCCTGGCCACAGGTCTTTGAACACTATTAAGGTTTTTCACTTCCTAGAATCACCCATTATGTGAGAATCTCGAAACAAAAGGGGCATTTCTTCTCTGTCATAATTGTAGAGTCAACATAAAGGTACAAAAACCTAAATGGGCTGCTAGGAGGATTTATTGTTTTCTGGACATTAGGCCAGTGCTCAACATAAAGCTGCCAACTACCTCACCTGAAATATTGACAGATTCCACAGTTGAAGGGAATAATTTCATTAATGTGAGGTACTGAGTGCTGGAAGATGTTTTATACACAGGGTTTGGTCAGTAAGCTCTGTTTGAAAAGGCAGAGCAACGTCTCTGCTGTGGCTTCCCTGACTTCTCATTAGCTGTTACTCATTTTCTCTCTATAATTAACACACTGTTAAGACTCTTTCAAAATCCTGCTTTTCTGTGAAGCTCCGGAGTTACTGGATTATTATTTTGGTGAGGAGAGTTTCATAACTTGAAATGTTCAGGTTCTTGTGCTTATAAATGACATCAGCCAGTCTTGGACCTGGATAAGTCATGGAATCGTGGAATCATGGAGAGGTTTGAGTTGGAAGGACCTTAAATCCCATCCAGTGCCAGCCCTGCCATGGCAGGGACACCTCCCACTGTCCCAGGCTGCTCCCAGCCCCAGTGTCCAACCTGGAACTGAACATTCCAGGGATCCAGGGGCAGCCACAGCAAATCTGGGAATTCCATCCCAGCCCCTTCCAGGGAACAATTCCTAATGCCCAGTATCCCATGCAATGCTGCTCTGAAGCCATTCCCTGTGTCCTGTCCCTCCATCCCTTGGCAATTGTCTCTCTCCATGTTTCCTGCAGCTCCTCCAGGCCCTGCAAGGCCACCCTGAGCTCAGCCCAAAGCTTCTCCTGTGCAGGTGAACAATGCCAGCTCTGCCAGCCTTTCCTCCCAGCACAGCTGCTCCATCCCTCTGCTCATCCTGGTGGCCTTTTCAGCTCATTTGAAAACATGGAAGAATAGTGCACAATCCAAAAAAAGGACCTGAGAAAACAGGGTATTACAATGGTATTGATTTCCACCATTTTTGTAACAAACCCTGCACTAGAAAGCCCTAAAATTTAGACAGAGCACTAAAAGAATGCAAAGAAAAATGATAGAACATCAAAATTGGATTTTACATTCAGGGACATCCCAGAGCAACTGGGAAATCAACTGTATACCTGTTTTATTTTAGACAGAAAAGTTCTCAAGGATGAAAAACCTAGAGAAAAGAAATAAAAACCAAATCCTGACACACAACCTATGTCTTCTTTGCTGCTTTATTCCACTGTAACTGGAATTATTATTATTACCCACATCTATTAAACTCTACATATGGTTTTGCCCTCTTTAAATCCCCTCATTTATAACAACAAATTCTCTCTCTTTCCAAAGCCTCTCTCTTCCATTCCAAAGGATTATCATCCATCCACCACTTCACCCAGAGCAGGAACTATGAAGTGTAAGCAAATGCTAATTATACCCCTTGTCAACAGAGTGATCATCACCCTCCTTTCATACTGATGTTTGCAAGGGTCAGGAGAAAAATTAAATGCTTGCTTGCTTGCAATTCTCCTAATGTCCTTTTCCATAGGAGGAGTTTCTTTGGAATTTGCAGACAGCAGGAAGTGGATTTATTAAAGCTAAATATCAGCATGTCCATAAAAAAAATAAATTAGTGAATAGGTTACATTTATGGAATTTTAAAAAATTGGTCAGGATGTTAAAGATCTCAAACTGGAAGATGCAGCCCAAGAGTTCCATTGTGAAAAAACCTTTTAAATTGGAGCAAAGGCAACTGAAATAGTTCCTGAGGAACACGACTGCAGTAGGAAAAACCTTGGGATTCAGGGCACGCTGATGGACTCAGAAGAGCCAGAAATGGGATTCTTTTACCTGTCTTCATAGTAGGAATGGGGTTTTTAATTTCCAGATATTGTGAACGTGTAATCTCTTTGGAATATCAGATTATGCACTCCAAAAGAAGGCTGTCCTTCCTCAGTTGTATTTCCCTTTCGTTTTTCACCATGGAACTAATTGGGTGCTGCTTCTCAGTCTTTGAAGAGAGACAAAATCATCCAGTCCCACCTTCACCCCAACAACACCAGCATCACCCCAAACCCTGTCCCCAAGGGCCACATCCAGACTGCTCCTGAGCACTCCCACAGACAGTGACTCCAAACCTCCCTGGGCAGCTCATCCCAAGGCCTGGCCGCTCTGACAGGGAAATTTTCTTTGCCAATCTCCAACCTGAGCCTCCCCCGGTGCCATTTGAGGCCATCTCCTCTCATTTTTCCCCTGCCCCTCCTGTCAGGGAGTTGTGCAGAGCCACAAGGTCCCCCCTGAGCCTCCTTTTCTCCAGGCTCAGCCCCTTTCCCAGCTCCATCAGTGAAAAATTGTCTGTCCCTGAGTCCCTGCACCATGGGACCCCCCTGTTGAAGCACCTGGTGGAGCAGCTTCCCACTCCTCTCCCTGGCATCGCTCCCTGCTCTGTGCAGCCACTGCTTGGAATTAACAGGAGCAGAGAGCCCAGGAGTTCCCACCAGCACCTCAATTCCTCCCCAGCAGGGAGCCTGGCAGAGCCTGAGCTGTAGGAAATTGGGAAAAGCTGCCCAGGGAGGTTTGCAGTGCCCATCCCTGCAGGTGTCACCTGGACGTGGCACTCAGTGCTCTGGGCTGGGGACAAGGTGGCCGTGGGGCACAGCTGGGACTCCGTGGGCTGGGAGGGCTTTGCCAATCTTAATGATTCTGAGATTCTATTAAATAATCTGCCTGGAGTTTACTGAATTACAGAGATGGCTTTTACTTTTTTTTTTCCCCCTGTGATCCTCTCTGAGCCCTCTGTTAAAGCACCAGGCCACTTCAGCAGTGGCGACTTGGACAAAGTCCTCACCTCCAGTGACCAGGGACAGCACCCAGGGAGCAGCTGGAGCTGCACCAGGAGGGATTCAGGTTGGATTTTAGGAAAGGTTCTGCCCTGTCCCAGAGGGTGCTGGCACTGCCCAGGCTCCCCAGGGAATGGGCACAGCCAGAGCTCCAGGAGCTGCCAGGGATGCCCAGGCTGGGATTGCTGGGGGGAATGGGAAAGGACAGGGGCTGAACTCAATGGTTCCTGTGGGTCCTTCACAGTGCAGGACATTCTACAGAGGTTTCCAAGAATCCAAAGTGTCCATGGCGAGTTCATCCCATGCCTTTGGATCTAACAAGTTGAGCACTTGACCAAGTAAAACTGGGTATGAAGCCAATCCTGGGCCCAGCATTCAGTGCCTTGCTAGGTCAGAGATGCCATGGACAAAATTCCAGACCCCTGTTGGTCCTCTGGTTCTGCTTTCCATGGGAATACAGAGGGTAGGTGTGCACTCCTATGGACACAGGCTGCTTCTCCAGCTCCAAATCACTTGACCAGAAGCCAACAGTTTCATTTTATTTAAAGCAGGAAGAGAACACAGCAGAAGGACTGAAAACAGTGACAGCTTTATGAGGAGGTGGTTGCGAAGAACAAATGCTGGGAGTCTTTTTAATCAAAAGGTCAAAAAGGTCTTTCCAAATTGCTGGATCTGATGCACAGCTTAGTATGGCCCTGAAATGTCACTCTGCCACTCCTGAATAAGCCATTACTTCCCTTGGACTAAATTCTAGGGCAGCTTTATTTGCATTACTGTTCCTGGGATAACACCACAGAAGATTAAATGTGTTCAGCCTGCCAAAGAGAGGGAGAATTTTGTGAACAACACTGAGCACTGTTTTTCCTGACCAACGTGGAGATAATATATTTGTGCCTCCTACAAACACACCAGTGCACCCAGCTGCAGTTTTTAGCTCCTGTTATTAATTTTGTCTGGACCAAATAACACCAGCACACTCAAACTGAATTGAGAGGATGAGCAGGATGAGTGAGAAATTGATTGATTCATTCATTGATTCCACAGACAAGCTTTACGAGACACAACTCTTACTAAAACTAATTGTAAAAGCAAATAATCAAGGTAATTGCAGGAGAAAGAAAGCCAAAGCCAGCGAGTCAGGCAATTTGTTAAAAGTGATCACAGAAGGAAAACAACATGTTTCCCATTTAGCCACAGCATCCCTGCTCCAGGAGCTTGTTCATTTCCGTGTGAATGGCACTGAGGTCAGAAATCAGCTGTAACTGATGGGCGTTTATCACATCAGCTTTATTCATGGCTTGGAGATGTTGCTCTGTGTAAGAAGCCAGGGATAATAAACTCGGTACCAGGGGGAAGGTGTGTGCCAGGTCAGGCCATCAGCTCCTTGTGTGGATCAACCCCAAATTTAAGATTAACTGAGAAACAGGGTTACAGCTTCTTTGGTACCCACACAACTAACACCCAGCAGGGGTGGTTACACCTCTGCTTTCTCTTTCACTGTCTGTCATGTCCTGGGGTCACTGGGATGAGCATTCCCAGCAGGTCAGGGGTGATCCTGCCCCTCTGCCCAGCCCTGAGCAGAGCCCAGAGAGGGGCTGGAGTCTCCTCCCTGGGGATATTCCAGAGCCACCTGGACACAGCCCTGTGCCCTGTGCTCTGGGATGGCCCTGCTGGAGCAGGGAGGTGACACCAGTGACCCACTCTGGTCCCTTCCAGCCTGACCCATCCTGTGACTCTGGAGGTCCAGAAGTGATTCTCTCTTTTGGAGATAATCTCTGTGACCCTAAAAGGCCTGGGTGCCCGTGCTGCAGGAATTCTCTTTGCTCCCAATCCCAAATTTATCAAACATCAAGGAATCTTCTTGGGGACCCTCTGCTGCAGCTCTCTTTAGAGTCCCTGCAAATGAACAAGAATGAGAAATGTGAGGAACCCAATATCTCATTACATAACAATCCACAGAAAGTTCGTAGGCTGTTATTTTTTTTACTCCAACGTTTACAGATGTGCAAAGAGACTGAAAAAAAACCTCTCAGAGCTGTGAATGGGAGCAGGTAAATCCCACTCCAAATCCCTCCACTGACAGAGGCTGTGATTTTATAAAACACTGCTTTCTCCACTTCACTCTGGTGCTGCTGATCATTTCTGCTTCCAGCACAAACCCTGATTTACAAACTCACTGCCCTCCTGGGCTCCGGGGCTGTGTCCAGCAGCCAGAGGGAAATGTTTGTTCTGCTGCTGCTCCCTGTTGCCGGCTGGAGGAAGCATCAGATAAAAATGTCTCTGATGCAGCTTCATGTACAGTACAAAATATCAGTCTTACAAGCTGGAGGAGGAGTAACAACCCCAAAATAAAGGGTTTAGTCACCACTTCAGAGCTCAGTATCCAATGGAAAAAAGAATTTGTTTGTATACAGGAAAAACAAACAAACAAATTAAAATTTCAAAAAAGGGTTTCTGTGCATCATCCCACTCCTCCTGAATGCACATTCCTTGATTTGTGTTCCACATACCTCAGGTCCTCACTATTCATTTCACACATGATTCCCACACATTCTGTGTAGATGGAAATAAATATCCATTTGTTAACACAAAGGAGATCCATCTTGGGATATATGGAGCTGTGAAATTCAGAAGCAAGGTGGAAAACTTCAGCCAGGCCTTTTGAAATGGTAATAATGGTCACAGAATCATGAAGAGCCCCCCAGGATGAGCCAGTGCCAGCCCAGCAGCAGCAGCATCACCCCAAACCCTGTCCCCAAGGGCCACATCCAGACTGCTCCTGAGCACTCCCACAGACAGTGACTCCAAACCTCCCTGGGCAGCTCATCCCAAGGCCTGACCGCTTTGCCAGGGAAATTTTCTTTGCCAATCTCCAACCTGAGCCTCCCCCGGTGCCATTTGAGGCCATCTCCTCTCCTCCTTTCCCTTGGGATACAGCAGAAAAGACCAACCCCCACCTCACTCCAACTTCCCAAAGTGCCAATCCAGCTATAAACTGGAGGATTTCCCCTTTTTTCCACACAGTCTGTGTCCAGGTAGCTCTCAGCCACACTCACCCTTCCACTGTTGATATTTCAAAAGGCTTTTCTTCTAAGGCTTCTCCTTTAGAGTGATTCCAGGTGTCCCTCAGTGTTACACTGTGACAGAGACCATGAGGAAATTGAACAGTAAAAAAAGCCTTTTTACTGAACATAATATTCTGCCTTAAAATCTGTATATTTTTCATCAAACTAGGAAATACTTTTCAACTGAACTCCTTTTTCTAAAGAGGAAAATACAGATGTTATACACTGAAATAATGTTATATTGGTGGGTTAGGTTAATAAAGAAACTCAGGTGATATTCCCATGAGTCAGTGACAGTAAAGACCCTTCCTATCCCTCCTTCACCTTTTCTCACTCCAATCTTCAAAAGGAAATAACTGTAATGGACAGCTGAAGTTCAGATCCTGTCTTTGCTTTACTCCAAAGGTAAATCCAAGATTTCTTATTCCAAGTCTGTGTTGCATAAAAAGGAGAACATGTTTTATACCCGGCCTTTACTCCTACCTTTGTCATTTTTTTCTGAACACTGGGTTAAAAACCCAAACTGTTATTATTTATAGTCAGTAGAATATGTTGGATTTTATTTTTAATTGCTAGATATTCTGAAAAAAAAATCTTATCTGCATCAGTCTGAGGAAATTTTCCATTTTTCTGCTCAAGCAGTGATCTGAAAGCCAGTTGTTTACAAAACCATGGTGTGAGGCAAATTAGGTTGTCTGAAAAGGAGTGCTCTGATAGAACTGCTGGAAATTTTGATTTTTGCCAAAAAGTTCTTTGTGTCCATCTGTTCATTGCTGGCTAATTACCACCTTTGCAGACAATCTACATGGTTAGATCTCCTTGGAAACTAGCAAGGCTAGGAAAAAAATAAATGTAAGACTATATTTGAACTCAGAAATTGTTTTTTTAGCGCTGAATTAGGGCCAAGTAATTTCTGATATCAACTGATCACAGTATTTACACGAAGAACATTCTCTCAGAGGAGAGGCAAAATACCTTTCTTAGCATCTGTCCACTTTTAATGGACCCCTGTGAGTGTTGGAGAACACGCCCATGGCTTCAGAAAGAGAAATGTGTGTATTGGACTGTTAGGAATATATAAAAAAATATATAAAAAGTGCTCTCCCATGCCATGACAGAGGGAGCACGTGAGCCTGGGCATCCATTTCTCAGTTATTTCTGTGTAACCTGACATTAGAGCCCTTGAAGGGTCTAACCCTGACTATCCAGAGACCTTTTCTATGCTTTAAACTGAATGAGGAAGGGTTGAATGGGATATTGGGCAGGAATTGTTCCTTGGGAGGGTGGGCAGGGGCTGGGATGGAATTCCCAGATTTGCTGTGGCTGCCCCTGGATCCCTGGAATGTTCAGTTCCAGGTTGGACACTGGGGCTGGGAGCAGCCTGGGACAGTGGGAGGTGTCCCTGCCATGGCAGGGCTGGCACTTGGATGATTCCTTTGAGTCCAGAACATTCTGGGATTCAATGAGTTTGCCAAATTTCCAGATTTCTTGATATTATCCAAATCCACAAGCTACAGAAGCCACTCCCTGCTTTTGAAGGAAAACTTACTTGTTTTAAAACCAAAAAATTTCAGCTGTTTTAAAACCAAATTCATTGTGTAAGATCCATGGAATTTTCCATTTTCCCATCTCCCTGTCAAGTTTTTCACCCTATTTAGGCCGAATATTCCAGGCTTTCCTTAACATCTGTTTGATGGCCTGTTCCACCATCCCTGGTTGCTCCAAGCTCCATCCAGCCTGGCCTGGAAAACTTCATCCTGCACAAAGAGAAGGAAGGTACAGCTCAAAGATAAGAGGCTGTTTTGCCACCAGATGTAAAAGCAACTAAACAGAAATATTCTCCATAACACACAAACAACTCTCTCACCCTATGAACAAACTCAGGCAAGGTTGGACCCTGCAAATTCCTGCTGTAATGACTCACTCCTTCCTTCCTTCCTTCCTTCCTTCCTTCCTTCCTTCCTTCCTTCCTTCCTTCCTTCCTTCCTTCCTTCCTTCCTTCCTTCCTTCCTTCCTTCCTTCCTCACCAGCTGCTTCTCTGCACCTTCTCCTTCTCTCTGTTAAAACATACACATTACAGTCCCAAATATTTCACTATTTCACTTTTCCCCCAAATCTTGGGCATTCCAGCATCCTTATTTCTTTCCCACACATCCATGTCCTCTGATGTCTCAATGCACACCAGAGCACAACCAAACCTCCAGAGAAGGCTTTTGAAGCTTTTGCCATGTCACTAAAAATGAATCCTGGTGCATTTCTGCCAGGGAACATGCTTTGATATGGAAGACCTCACTTGCAACTTGTCCATATTGAGAAAGTCTGGGAATCTACAAAGCCACCAGTCCCACTTTTAGATCATCCAGGTGGGCTTTCATGGTGCCTGGGCACCAGGGAGGGCACAAAAAGCCCCATCAGTCCCTTCAGGTTGGAGTTTCCCCATGGAAAGGGTGCTCAGGCCTTGGCAAGAGCTGCCCAGGGAGGTTTGCAGTGCCCATCCCTGCAGGTGTCACCTGGACGTGGCACTCAGTGCTCTGGGCTGGGGACAAGGTGGCCGTGGGGCACAGGTTGGGCTCGATGACCTTGGAGCTCTTTTCCAACCCAAAGGATTCTGAGATTCCATGATCATTCCTAGAAAAGCATTTCTATTGTGCCACTGGCCTCCACCTCACAGATGGGCCTTTGGGCTATCTTAAATGTTCTAATGAGTTATCTTTACACAGAAGAAAACCAGAAACCTACCCAACACACAGCCTAATTTGTTTGCAAATGTTCCAGCCTTATTTCATGCCCTGGAAGCTGCTCTGAAACAGCCAATATCTATTTTTACCACCTCAGTTCTCCATTTAATTTTGGGTTTGGATGCATAAGAAGTGCATTCCCATTATCAGACCATTTATCAAAAGCTCCCCTCTGTGGGCTCAATACTTTTATTTACTGTTTTCTCTTTAAAAGGTCAGCTCCTCTATCAACTATTTCTTTAAATGAGTCTGTACCTGTCTAAAAAAGACATGAAATTCACATTTTAGTGCAGCACACTCCTTGTCTCACGTAGCAGCTCTAACAAGACCAATCTGTATTTCTGCTGTCCATGGCCTCATCCCTGAAAGGCTGCTCACTCTTTTTCCTTTCCCTGCACAACTCAGGAGAGATGGAAAAGCAGAAACTCCCCTTTTTCTCTCAAGACATCTGAAATCTACCAAAGCTTTGAATTATTTGTGCTCCTGCTGAGCATTGCCTACTCCAGAAAGGATAGATGGGCTTTGCAAGCTGAATGTGCCATCGAAAATCTCAATTATTTAAAAAATATAACACCAGTGTGGCCTGTTCTGCTGAGATCCATCCGTACCGTAGAAATAAAACACAATTCCACAATAACATTTTTATTTTTATGTTAAACTCTCCATTCAGCCAGCCAGAATCAAAGGCCATCAAGACTCCCTTAGATATTTGCAAGAAATTGGATGCTGCAATCTGGGATCACAGGAGAGTCCAGCACTGCCAAATCTTTCTACTTTTTCCAAAAGGTTCCAGTTAGCCCTCAAAGGACCTTATTTTTAGACAGGGAATTGCTGACTCGTGCATGAAAAAATCCTGGGGAATGATGGATTTTTTTTAGCCGGATTAGGAAAAAATACAGGAAAAATCAAGGGCAATCAAAAAGTCTTTTATACTTCTTAGCAAAGTAAGAAAAACAAGCAGGAAACCCCTACTTCACCCAAAATAAGGATTACAGAGTTTTCCATATAATCCCTCTGTTTTGAGTTTATTTAATTCTTCTGAACAACTTTGTTTCCTAAAGCTGGGTAAAATATTACTGAGAAAAAGAAGAACAAATCTGAATTATGAAACTGTTGTTAAAATTAACAAAATTTTAGCATTTCACAGCCAAAATAAAACCTTTTTGAAAGTTTGAAATCAAATGTATTATCCCTTATCATATGTTTTGGAAAATGCTGTTGGTCAAATCAAATCCAATTTACAAAAAAATATTTCCGTGCTTCTAATTCTTTTCTTTTTTCACTACTTATATCCCTATAGAAAAGGATAATGACAATTAGAGCAATTACAGCAACTTCACAGCAACTCCTTTGAGATTTTTTCCAAGCAAATTTATAGATCTCTTTACTTTATTATGTATCTTTAGTGAAATAACACAGTAAATGGTAATTTAGACACCACTGCATTGCTTATTTCAAGACAAAATGTTAATTGTTCACATGGAAAGATTTTTCTGGGGTGGTTTTAACTTGTATTTCTACTCTTATTGGATCTGATATTGTCCTTGTCTGAATATATCTTTGAACAACCTCTCAGATGAGTATAAAATGAGTATAAAATCCTGTGGAGCTGATGCTCATTGCAGAAAAAATATGAAGTTTTTCATTCAGATTAGACAAAAGTATCTGGATTGAAACCAAAATTATGTTTACTTAAAGTCTTACTTAAAAAGCACAAGTTGAGTCAGTTTTACTTCTTTGCACTCCAGTTGTTTTGTGGACAAACCCACAAAGTCTGACTTAAACTAAGCTGTGCTTGAAGATGGAAGTCCCTGCATGGAAAATGAGAATCAGGCAGATGCAGCCTGGAAAACCCAAGCACACAAAGCAGGAGCAGGGTTTTTTGTTTTTTTTTTAAAGATACTTCACAGGGACATGGAGGGGAATAGTGATTTGAAAAAATATTTAATATTTGACTGGAGCTTTGGGAGTAACAGCACTCATTAAAAAAAAAAAATAAATTATTGTAGCTGTCTCTTATAGAGATGGATTTCTTGGTGTCCAGTGGTGTGGTTAACTCAGCCTGTTTTCATGGCATTGGTAGGAATTTAGTATTTCTGAGGGCTCCAAAATCTCACTGAAGTTCTGAAGAAGACCCAAAAGCCTAAATAGCAACCACAGTTTCAGAAGTGACTCAGAGGAGGCCAGACAGGGTGATGGATAAGGCTCATTTTCTTAGGAAACATTGCTAAAGTGCCATTCTGAACTTAACCATTTCCAGGTTATCAAAACACCACAGCCTGAAATTAAACATTGACCCAGCTGAAATTATGGAGCGCTTTTAAAAATTTCTCTTTTCTAAATGTCACTTCCAGCCTGATTTCTCAGTTATTTTCTCCTCTGCAGTCTATAAACTGCACAAAAGGGGAAATCAGCAAGAAAACAGGTCTTTGTATTTCACTGCGACTCCTTTTGGCAGGGAAAGGGGATGAAGGCAGCTCATTATCTAGCTTAAAGAAAGCAGCCAAAATCCCAGTATCACCTGCAAAAAATAGAGAAGGAGCAGCATGGAAAGAACACAAGAGCTGTTGAGATAAACTAATTGTAAGAGGGGTAATTGCCTGGTCCCTGAGATATCATTTGAAGCAACATTTGGATGCCAGAGTTTGGGTTTGTGTCTTAGGCCACCTCAACCAACAGAAAACTGAGAATATCCAAGAATTCACCACCACAAGGGACAGCAGAAGCCACAAAAATAATTTTTCCCCAGCATCCATGTGAAACATTTCTGTAATTTTTCTTCTCAAGTGTGTAAAAATTAAAATCCTGCCTGACTTTTGTAAAGGAGGAGCATCCTGCTCTCCTGAAACTGAAGAAAAAGCCATCAAAATCCTCCTTTGACTGCAGGGAAGTTGTCAAGAAAGAAATCTCCATTACCAGATTTAAAAAGTAATTATAATTCTTCTGTGTTTCAATTTTTCCAGTCTTATCAACACTTTCTTTAGCTTTGTGCAAATAATAGTAGCAAGCAAACCAATATGCTTGGGTAATGTCTGTGACCTGGGGGCAGATAGATTGGCTGGAAACTTCAGGAGGGAAATTTCTGACATTTTTTCATTCTTCTTTCAAGAATTGCAGGGCAGGAGGAATCACATATATGTACTCCAAAGCTGTTCTGTTCCCAGTAGTCTGTAGTTTTTGGGGAAAGAAAAAAAAAAAACCCACAAAAAAAGGAATTGACAGTTTTTAGTTCAAACACCTAGTCTTTACCAGTGGGATTTGAGCTGTTCTCCCAAAATTTTGCTACCCAAGGAAGCTGCAAAATCGGTATCACAGTGCAGTCAGGAGTGTCTGAATATTTGCTTTGCTTTGTAACAAAGCCACACCTGACCCAGGGCTGGGGCTGTCCCCAGCCAGTGACCATCCTGACCTGGGGAAAGGTTATTCAGTGCAGACAATGTTTTGCAGAGCAAAAGAGAGCACTCTCAAAGTCATCTCATATCCTCTAACCTTAAACTGATCAGATCCAAGGTCTTTATCAACATAAAAACTCTTCTGCCCCTTTTGGTAGGAAAGTGCTGGAAGCTCTTGGCCTTGGTCCTCAGCCTTAGACCATTGCATAAATTATTGGTTTCACTTGACTGCTTCAGCATCTTGATTGAATCAAGTCCTTCCTTTCTGACCAAAAATATTCCTCTCCATCATTCCTCTGCCTTCTATTTATGAGAGTTCATTGATCAAAGCAGAGGAGCTGTCAGAGTGTTGGTGCAGTCAAGGTGGTTCCAGCACCTGCCCAAGGAGCTCTGTGAATATTCAGGCACAAGGCTGCCTCAAGGTGGTTCAGCAATGCAGGAAAACATTGAATTTGGCTATGCCAAGGATGAAGATTCAAGTGAAAACACCCTGACTTCAGGGAAAAAGGGGGGAAAGGACAGGAACAGCACTGGGATAGAAAACAGCAAGGAGAGAGCAGCTGGCTACTCCTGCCAGCATGAAAATTGGTGACAGCTCCTTCTGACAGGGTGCATTTCTCTCCTCTCTGGTGGCCTCACTGGACACACAGACTTTGACAAGCTGCCTGCCTTGCTTCCCAAATTTCTCCCATGCTGGAACATGAACCAGCCTCACCACCAAGCTGAATCCATCTATAACGTTAAATAAAACTGGGAATTGTTCTATAGCCTTGAGACCAAGCAGTGCAGGACGTCCATGTCATACTGCAGACCACCTGGCCCTGAGCCTTGGGGGGACTTCCTCTTGGTTTTAAAACATAATTAGTTTATTCACAGTGATTCCCTTCCCCCCTCCCCCACTTCAAATTATGTGGAACAGGATGTGGTCTGTGTAGCAGACCAGGGATTTATGTTGCTTTAAGCAGGGGTGAGGTGAGAACCTGTGAAGGAGTAAAGGTGGAGCTGTGCTGGCAGATAAGAGTGAAAAAAGCCAAATCTGATTCAGTCTCATCCATGCTGCTGAATGGGAGCCCATCCTGTCTCCCAAACCATTCCCAGGTATTTTCTTGGAGCACTAATTGGTCCAAAGACTAAATAATCACTTTGCTGAATTAGCAGTGCAATCACCACTGGACAGGGCAGCCAAACTCCCATTTACACTTCCAGAAACAGCCAGGATAACTCCCCAGATATCAGAGATATTACATAGTGAGGAATTAAATGAGTCAGAATTATCTGTGTGAAATGTTTGGGCCAGAATTATCTACACAAAATAGCTCAGCTGATCAGCTCATTTTTGTTCCCACAGTTTTCAGTTGGGAAAATTGTAAGTGGAAAAATAAAATCTCAAGCATCTCTTCTCACAAAAGTTGGGAAAACTCATTTTCCATGTAGTCAGTGAAGAGAATACATGGAGAAATCAGCATTAAACCAGTAACTTCTCTGCAAGGCTGATCTCAGGTGCAAAAAAAGAAGCTGCAGAGAAGATGAAGCCCTACGCTTTTCAGAGGTGCAGAGGGAAAAACAAAGAGCAGTGGACACAAGCTGCAGGGAAGGGAATTCCAACAGGATGCAAACAAAACAAAAAAAGAAGTCCCTGATGTGAGAGAGAAAACACTGGGACAGAGCCCAGAGAGGCTGTGAACACTTCCAACCTCAGAGCTGAGCAGGGTAATCCAGAATCCCCGAATCCCTGGGGTTGGCAAAGCCCTCCCAGCTCCTGGAGTCCCAGCTGTGCCCCACGGCCACCTTGTCCCCAGCCCAGAGCACTGAGTGCCACGTCCAGGTGACACCTGCAGGGATGGGCACTGCAAACCTCCCTGGGCAGCTCTGTAGAAGTTGGTTCTGTGTTGAGCAGCACATTGAAACCTTTAGAGGTTCCTTACTACCCAGACTATTCACTGATTTCGGCAGATTTTGAATTAATTTATTTATTTATTGTTTCTAGCAGTTAAAGCATATAAACACAGTTTGAAATTGATAACAATAGCACAGGTCTTTCATGCTTTCTCCTTTTCCTGGTACACCCCACAGAGAAGAAAAGCTGAGTTCTCAGGAGATTTTTGAAGAAATTTTGTAACTGGCAAAAAGATTCTGGCATTCAGATGCCTGATAGGAAGTGGCAGCAATAATTGGGTTGAGCAACTGGGAAAAGAAGTCTCGGGGATCACGTTAGACAAGGACACCTTGCAGCAAGTCAGGGGGCACGTCTGACCCAGAGGCATCAGGAGGCAAACCCGTGGCCAGGACTTGCAGCTGCTGAGACCTGGCAGCACCACGATCCATCAGTGACCCCTGTTATCCCTCTGGCAGCACCTGGCACTGGGTTTTGGCACATGGAAATACCAGAGAAGAGCCCAGCTCTGGTGTTGCCAGGTGGCACAACTCAGGCTGGGACACATGGGCTGTCCCTGCTGCTGTCCTTGTGCCACTGCTGGCAGCAGCAATGACAATATTAAGCGTTTTCCAAGCGTAAAAAAATACTTTACCTCGGCTTTGTCACCTTCTCAGAGGAAGCAGGGCTCTGAGGAGGCTCAGTAGATGTGGATAGGACAAGGACATTATGGAATAATGGAATCACAGAGCAGGGAACCTTCCACAAGACCAGGTTGCTCCAAGCCCTGTCCAACCTGGCCCTGGACACAGAAATATTTGCTCTGAAGCTCCAGCTCAAGCTTTTCTGGGAGCCAAAAACCTGGTAAAAGATCTAATCTGACAGGAAACCTCTCCTTATTCCAAAAACCTGTGTTCAGTGCCAGGCATTTGCTCTAGAGATGGCTCTGAATAAATGCTGGCTCCAAGAGCTCAGAGTTCAGGTAGCAAACAAGTTTCATAATCCAGTTTGGGACCCATAGCCTTGTGAAAGGCCGAGGATGTTGACAATCAACTGACTCTGCACATCTCTGCAGGTCCACAACCTTCTTACATTGCCCCACAAATGTTACCAAGCCAAGGCTGTTTGGCTTCCCCGTGATTCAAATGAAAATATATTTAGCAAAGGCAGATATAAAAACAGCATTCTGGAGCCTTCAGTGGTAAATTCTGCAGTGAAGTTGGTTAGAATCAAAGACAAAAACTACAAGGTCAAATGACTCCCAAAAATGGAGTCGTGTGTTTTAGATTTATCAGATTCCTTTTTCCACCCTCCATAATAAAAGGGCCAAGAATCAGGAATGAATGGAAATGTTTGTACTGCAGAGACACAGAGTGTTACTCAGACTGATTTCTTGCAGCTGTGCAGGCTTAAAAGAAATTAAAATAGTAGAACATTATTTTTGTCAAGTTGGATTAGAAGGCAGTGATGAAGCAGGTAATGTGAGAAGAACAAAGTATCATCCTTACAGTCTCTTTTCTAATCATAAATATATCTCATTTCATGTCTTTTTTAGTGAAAGCTGCTGCTGAAATAAATCTCAGTCACACGCATGCTCACTCTGAAATTAGACTTATGATTCCATGGGTGCAAAGAAGCAATTTGGGTCTTGAAGAGATTTGCCAAGTCAGTGTTTATCGAGCACTCCAACATTTCAAAATGAAGCCTAGCAATGCTTCCAGCTGAGTGAATAGACAATCCTGCATTGATCTCAACAGCTCAGGACCAGATCCTAATTCCTTTCTTTTTCAGGAAAAAGGATGTGTGCTCTGTGATAATGACTGCTTACAGTTGTTAGCTGGTCATAAAAGACTCCACTTTTTTTCTCTAAACAAGACTCTTTCTCCTCACATCTAGCAGTGATGACGATGCCTTGCAGTGTGGATTATCTGGCTGGGCTCATCCCACAGACAAATCCCCCTCTATTCCCAGAATTCCTGTGCCCTCTGTGCTCACCACAAACGAGATTTTGCAGAGCTCTGAAAAAAGAGCCAGCCAGAGATGAGGCAAAGCATTGCAAATTCTCTCCTTCCCTTCTCCGACTTCTTCCTTTGCAATCAAGAGGAGAAAGAGAACAATGTGGATTTAGGGTGTTGAAGGCTCCAAGAAATTCCTCGTGCTGTACAAAGCCCAACAACCCCACAGAGGGAACCCAAGCAGCCACCAGGTACTGCCAAATATTCCACAGGTGGATGCAGTGCCAGGGAGGCTGGGGACCACAGCAATCCAGAGGTAAAACACTCAAGACTTCCCAAAATCCAGACTTGGACCTTGCAGATGCAAATACCTGCTGCACTGAAAAGTGGCTCTAATCCCACCAGGAAAGGGAGGAATGAAGACAGGAATCACAGTTCTCAACACATTTCTCTACATGCAGTAAAGCCCATGAGGGCAATTTTTTAGATTGTAAGTGATTTTGGAAATTAGGATATTTTCAATGGATTTGCCCACAAAATGTTCACAACAGAGTTAAAATCCCTAAATTACAGTGAAGCCTCCATTGAACTTTCAAGGTCAGCTTCTGTTACAGAGAGGTCAGTTGTAACTTGCAGTGTTCTCTGTTGAAATTCCTCATTACTTTGCAAGTCATACACAACCAAAATAGGCTTACAATACTTATTGGACAAGCAGGCCCTTCATATTCCTCCTTTTGCTTTGTGTTTGACAGCACCACAAAGCCTCTGCAGCACTACCAAAATACCCCAAAAATCACATTGTTGATGATAAAATGATTTCTTAAGGGTTATACTGATGTGTTACATTCACAGCCTCACAGCGACAGAGGGTGTCCTGTCCTGTTTTGTTGTTGGCACCGGTTTCATGTTGTTCTACAGGCTCTAAATAAAAGGATGTGCTTGGAAAATGAGGACTGTGCCTTTCCACTGCTGCTTTGGAGTACACAAGAACATGACAACAACATTTGCTGCAATTTTACTAGAAAATAAAATGTTCTGAGCACTGGCACACAACCCCCTGCAGGTTGAAATTTCCAGAAAAGCCCTTGGCATGGTTTGGACCAGTGCAGAACTGAGCACACACAATTCCTGGCCCGGTTTCAGGACACAGATTATTCCTGTCTGGCAGATTCTGTGACACTAACCTGCCTGGAAAACAACTGAAGTCAAATAATCCAAGTGTGGGCTGCACCACTCTTTACCCTCCACATTAAATAATAGGCCTGGGCACACTTAATTTGCTCATTTGGCCACAGCCAGGACACAAAAGAACTATCCAGGGACTTATTTAGGAGAACTCCTTGTCCTCTGTTGGGAAATGAAACAAATCACTGAAATCTCATATGTCTTGTAGGTTTTGCCTAAGAGAGTAACCAAAGCAGATAGTTTGAGCAGAATCCTCTAAATTGCCCTGAATTGGCTCATTACCTGGCTGTTGTGTTCAAACAAACATAATGTTTATTGGGAGAGGAGGAAGAGTTCAGAAATACCTTTTTTTTTTTTTCCAGTGCAGATTAATAATATGTATATATTTTTGTCAGGAAGAGAAGCAGAGAGAGCAAAAATAGCTCTCAAGTGAGGCTGCTGCTACTCACTCCCCTGTTCCTGGATCCATGACAGCCATTATGTAACCCAAAGGAAAATTAGATGAAATAAACAGCAGAAGTTAATTGGGTTGATATCAAGTGAAAATATAATTAGTCAAAGTATTTTGTGGCAAAGGCACTGACAGTGTGTGGCCGTTCCTCAGCCTCAGTGGTGAACTGGGATCCTGCCATGTGTTTGAAACTTATTCATCAAGCATTTCCATGGAAACACACAGATGCATAATCTTTGGATCACTTATTTTGGGAATTGTTGCTCCCAAGGTTCTCTCTGGAGTGAAAACTCAGTCCAGGAGAGGGTAACAAGCTGTGATTCTGATCTAGAAGCCTCTCCACAAAGGGATTAATTCATAGCAGGATCAGGTGAGGGAAAGAAGGAAAGGGCATCTTGCAAAAAAGAGAAAAAGTCAAAAAGCTTGACCTTAACTTTTCCTCACAGAGACTGAGAGTTGAGAAATGACAGCACTGGGAAGAGCCTGGAGAGTTTATAAAAGGCCAGATGCCCTCAGCAAGATTGAAATGTCTGCAAGAGTGTCAAATAAACGCTGTAATGAGAGACACCTTGGGTTTGTTGTCCAAAGCTGCCCCCTTCCAAAGCCAGATGAGAATCTGATCCACTATAACTTCTCCGGGTTAAGAAAAACCCTCCCACGTCGGAATTGCGCATCCTGATCCCTCTTACTGTGACAGCAGCTCCCTGCTCCTACAAAAACTACGGGCACCTCACAAAATGTGGCCCTTCCCTCATGCTGTGAAAGACAGGTCAGGCTGGTTGTGATGCACAAATCCACAAAAAGCATTTGGAAAGCACCAATAAAAATTTGCTGTCAAAATAAAAGGTGCTTCACTTCTCAAAGAAATTCCATAGGGAATGAACGGTGTATGGAAAGCAGGAGTGGTGTGGTGGGAGGGCAGCCCTGGGCGTCCCTTCACATTCCTCCTGCTGCCAGGAATAAAATCAGCACCTGGGTCCCCTCCCAGGATAATTTCAGGGAAGAGATGCTCAGACAGGAAGGTTTGGGACATGATTCCCTTTAACAGCAGGGCCAGGAGTAAAGAATATTCTCTAAACCAACAGGATTCTCCCACTCCTGGTCTGTGTGTCCATGCCAGGCTCTGACTGGGAGGGGAAAGCAAATTATTCATAATGCCTGAAAGATAATGAACCCCATTATACCAGCATTAGTAATTTAACATAAAGCCTCAAAAGCCAGAGCCTTCCTAGGTTGCTCATAATTATCTGAAGATTCTATTGCTGCAGTGATACGATAACTCCTGTGGACTGGAATTTCCTTAGGCACAACAGAGAGCTGAGCATAAAGTGTGAAGCCTTAACTTCAGATTTTCTGGCTTTGGCTTCAGCCTGCCTCACAAGGGCCCTGCAATGCCTTTTGGTGGTGTTTTGTCGTGCATTCCCCAGCATCAGGGGTAATGCCAGCAGGCACACTGTCACTGACTGGAGGAGCTCACTCAGAGCTGTGACAGCTCCCAGTGCTGACACTGCCACCAGCCCTGAAAACGCTCTCCTGAGACACGCAGCAAAACAAAAAGGTGACAGGATGGGGTGCACAGCCTTGAAACATGGCACTGCTCTCAGGTTCTGTGCTACTGTAGGGCTTGGAATCTTTGTTGAAAGAGGAGCAGGTCAGGAGGAGAGACAGCCAGGCTACAACCTTTTTTTCCCCCTGGGTACTTCAGTAGAGCTCTGCAAGGGTCTGTGATCTTCCTCTGCAGGGATGAACCTGCGCATCTTAAAAAAGCTGCAGGTGATTGCAGACTCCACACAGGATCTGCTGCACAGCACACATTTCTAAGGGTGAAAAATGCTTTTTAGAGCCACACTGAGCACTGAGAGCAGCCCCCTCATGCAACACCCCATAAGGAATGGTACAAAATCACAGCAGTGCTACTTTTTAGGTGGGATATCAGGAAGAAATCCTTCCCTGGGAAGGTGGGCAGGCCCTGGCACAGAATTCCCAGAGCAGCTGTGGCTGCCCTTGGATCCCTGGCAGTGCCCAAGGCGCCAGGCTGGACATGTCTTGGAGCAGCCTGGGACAGTGGAAGATGTCCCTGCCCATGGCACGAGGTGGGGACTGGGTGATTTTAACATCCCTTCCTACCCAAACCATTCTGTGATTCTGTATTCAGAGTCAAGCACCTGGGCAGACCCACCAGAAGACTTTTCCCTTTAGAGTCTGGCAGAAGAGTAACAACAGCTAGCCAGAAGAGAAATAATTAGGAATTCAAGAGCTGAAATTTCTGCAGGAAGAAGCCCCAGAAAACAGAAGTATTTCAGTTGAAAACAATTACCCCAGACCTCACCATGTCCTCCATGCAAGACACGTTCAATTAAACCCCTCTCCTCCTCAGTACACTCTTATTTTCTCTGGCACACAACCATAATAAAGTGATTTATCTACAAAGACTGGGAAACTAAAAAAAAAAAAAACCAAAAAAAACAAACCAACAACAACAAAAAAAGCCCAGATCATTAGAGGACAAGGTACACTTGAATTAAAGGCCACAGGCACAGTGAATTCAAATGAAATGTGAAGTACCACAGGTTTTATGTTACTGGGAGAAGGACACACAATTCCCTGTCTCATTATCAGCAAGGCATTGATTTTCTGTGGAAGTGTGCTTGAATTGCTCTTGATAGATATCACAACTTTCCTTCAACAACAGGAGAATTGGTTCTTTCTAAAAACTGTTGACTTTTTTTTTTTTTTGTTAAAAAAACCTCCTTGTACTTAGTTAATACTTTCCCCACAGCAATGCAATTGATGGAAAAAATAGCTCAGCAATAGCCCATTTTCTCTGCTCACCCTGAAGTGAATCCATTCCCTCATTTATATCTTTTATCTCCATAAGATCTTTTTTGGTGCATAAAAAATTTCATTCATTAAACTGCAAATGGGTGAGGGGGGAAGGGATATATGCTTAAACCCACCTTGAGGAATTCAAATAAGGGTGTGGATAGGATGACCTGATAAGAAATGAGAGTTTGCTTTCATTTTATTTCTGCGTAGCAATAAAACGAGGGTGCTTGGCATCATTTGATTTTTTGTGTCAGCAAAGAACAAGGATCATTTTATTGATTAACACAGAAAAGGGTTGTGTATTGACTTAGAGCAATAACAAGAGCATTAACGACTTTTCCTTGTTTTTTTGGGGTTTTTTTGTTTGGTTTTTTTTTTGTTTGTTTGTTTGTTTTCCATGGCAGCCAACGTCCTGGAAGAAGACTCAATGGAGCAGGACATCGAGAGCCCTGTCACTATCCATCAACCAAAGTTGCCCAAACAAGCGAGAGAGGATCTGCCAAAAAACATCAGCAAAGAATGTGCCAAGAGAAAAATCCAGAGGTACGTTCGGAAAGATGGGAAATGCAACGTCCACCACGGGAATGTCAGAGAGACTTACCGGTACTTGACTGACATCTTCACCACCCTGGTGGATCTCAAGTGGAGGTTCAACCTGCTGATCTTTGTCATGGTTTACACGGTGACCTGGCTCTTCTTCGGCATGATCTGGTGGCTCATTGCCTACATGCGAGGGGACATGGATCACATAGGGGACAGCACGTGGACCCCCTGCGTCAGCAACCTCAATGGGTTTGTCTCAGCCTTTTTATTCTCAATCGAGACCGAAACCACCATTGGGTATGGTTACCGGGTCATCACGGACAAGTGTCCCGAGGGAATTATCCTGCTTTTAGTGCAGTCTGTCCTAGGTTCTATCGTCAACGCCTTCATGGTTGGCTGCATGTTTGTGAAAATATCCCAACCCAAGAAGAGGGCAGAAACCTTGGTTTTTTCTACAAACGCAGTCATTTCCATGCGGGATGGAAAGCTGTGTCTGATGTTCCGAGTAGGAGACCTTAGGAATTCACACATTGTAGAGGCATCAATACGAGCCAAGTTGATCAAATCCAAACAGACAAAGGAGGGGGAATTTATACCACTCAACCAGACAGATATCAACGTAGGTTATTACACAGGGGATGATCGTCTCTTTTTGGTTTCACCACTGATCATCAGCCATGAGATTAACCAGCAGAGTCCTTTCTGGGAGATTTCCAAAGCCCAGTTGCCCAAAGAGGAGCTAGAAATTGTTGTAATCCTAGAAGGAATGGTGGAGGCAACAGGTAACATTTCTTATACTTTGTATAAGGTAACTGCTTTGATTTTAGCAAGGAAAATCAGTGGTTTTGCTTCATTTTAAAGGAATCGCTCCCACAGTCGTTAAGTTTGAAAAAGGCACCCGTTCTCTGGTGAGCTTCAAAATTAAAAGTATGACCACTTTAATTGTCTGTTCCATCTTGCTTAATGGAATTAGTGTTGTTTCTGCTCTGTATGGAAAATGGGATAGCATCTCTCATTTTCTAAATTTTTCACAGCATGTCACCCCTTTATTTGTCATTCTATTGCAGGAGCAGCTCAACAACAGGGACCTTGTGGGAAAAAAATTGCTCAGGGAAAAAAAAAAAATTAATGCAAAACTCTGTGATTAACATGGAAGCACCATGGTCCTGCTGCTTCCCATCACCCCTGGGTATGTGCAGAACAACTGCCAGCCCTGTGCCATTCCAAGGCTGGATCCAGTAGGAAGTGATGATATGTTCGGTTCTCTCTTTTTTTTCTTCTTTTTTTTTTCTGCTTATTTTCTTTGGTTTTTATTTTAACTTGTAACATGGGGCTTGTTCCACTTCAGCTCACAAAAGGTCTTGTCTGATTTTGTGTTTCACTGGGGCCCCCACAGAAGTGCACAGAACACTGGAAGCTGGGATGTAAAAACAAGGAATTTGTCACCGGAGTCTTGTGGAGGTGCTGGGTGGTTGTTACCTGCAATTATGCAGCAGAACAGCAGAAATCACTTGGTGTAGAGAAAAAAATGTCCACAGCAAATGCACCACTAAATAATGTTTCTTTTCTGCATTGAAGCCAGAATTATAGGAGGAATTATATTTTATCTGTGTTTTAGAAGCTGGAGGTGTTTTTTTCCTGTTAATAACAGCATCGATGCCTGAAATAAGTAAATATCATCAACACAAGGGAATGTCGATTATAAAATGAAGATTTGATGTGCTTGGGGCAGGAGAAAACACTGATTGTAGAAATATAAGAATGAGATTTGCCATTTTTTTCCCCATGACTGCAGTGGAACCCAGGAAAGTTTGAGCATGTGGATTCCACAGCTCTGACAGAGGCACAACCTTTCCAACCCTGACTCATGTTTTGCAACTGGAGCCAGGAAATAACGAGCAGTCTCTTACTAGAACATGTGTGTGTGTTTCACACATCTATTACGTGGTGTCAGAAGAAAACTGCATTTGTCACCATATAATAAACGTGTGAGACAAAAATGGAGCGGGGGGGGGGGGGGGGGGGGGAAAGAAAAAACAACAAAAAAACTGAAAGGAACTTGGCAGGGAATTTGAAGTGGTAAATGCAAAGCTTCCAAATTTTCCAGGAAGTAGGTGGTACTGAAGAGAAATGGAGATGAAATGTTTAGTGCTCCTGATCTGTGCAGTAGGCACCGAGACTTCAAATATCTGCATCACCTTCGGGTGAGACAATGAGGAAATTGCTGTTTGTTCCCTGAAACCATCCTGAGATCTTGGAATTGCAGCTGAAGGAATTTGGCATCCCAAGGGGGCGGGGGATATTTTCAGGTTTGCTGAACACCGCATTTTCCAGCAAAGTGATTGGCAAGTAGTGGAAGAATAAAAAATGTCTCACCAAAACCACCTACAAGATCAAAAGACAGAATATTTCTGCAGTGCAGCAAATGTAGTTTTGCTGGTTTCAAGTCTCATCTCTCTCTATTTGTGATTCCCCCTTTCCTTCACCTCATTTTCACCCCTGCACAACCCAGGGCTCTCCAGGGCATCCTTTGCTGCTCTGGCCTGACCACCTCTCCCACTCAGCCACCGCCAGCCTCCAGTGCAGCACAAAACCCCTCAGACTGCTTGGGCTAGCAAAGTTTGAGATAAAAATCACATTTGTCATTATCTCAAACCTTTCCAGTCCATATCAAGAGAGAAACTGAATGCAGTGGTTTGAAAACTCACAGAGGATATCCAGGATTAAAGAGTTTCCCCTGCACTGGATGGGTGCATTTCCCATTTTAAACTGTTCTCTTTAGGTAGAATCTCCTTTTGAGTGAGATATGAGCAGAGGGCATCCAATAATGTCAGAATTACCAGCACAATTTCTAAAACATATTTGTTGAGAATTAGCTTCTTGCGCTGTGCTTTGAGCCCATGCATTGGGTTATTTTTGTTGAAGGTACAATCAGGCCAACCTTCAACCAAAACTAGGAATTTTCACTCTTTTAATTTACAAGTACTTACAAATATTGCATCCTGGCAAGCACTAAAATCCAGTTTAGGCAGTCAAATATTCATCCTCCCTTCTTTCACCTGATGCAGAGTCAGAACAGTGCTCACAGCAGCAAAGCCCAACCCAGCATTCCTGCCAACAAAGTTGCAGAATTATAATGTTATAAAAGCTGAAGCCAGGAAAATGTGATGTCACCTACAGCAGTGTCCTCATTTAATGTCACTGCTGAGGGATCCAAACCAGGCTGAGGTCATCAGATTGTGTCATCCATCAGAAAAACCCCTCCTAAGTCTGACCAGGGAAAACAATCTTTTATCTATTTCCAGAGCTTCCCCACTCAGATGCAGCTTCAATGAGAAATAAAATGGGAAATGATGAGGGTAAACATTTGCTAACACTGTTATTAATTTTTGATTCTGCTTAAATTTGGCTGAACAGGTAAATACATTTATAATACTTTCCACCCTAAGTGCTCCAAAATCGCATCTATCTGTTTTGTGAAACACAGTTTTGATGGATTGTCATGGGAATTCTGCGTTGTGTGTTAGGACAGAAAACTAAGAATAATGCTTTTTATTAAACGACATTAAAATAATGAACCTAATTAAAATTCATCAGAAAGTTCAAATCAAGGACCCCTTAATTCCCCATGGGAACATTGCCATGACTTCCTGAGGTGCAAGAAGAAGCAGATGTGTCTTTACTAAGGCACATAACAAAGTATTATCCCAGGGAGAATCCCGACACCTTGGTCATTCCCATTCTTTCTACCATGAAGATCACTTTGAGGGCAGAACCCTGAGCAAGGTCTTTTCCCAAAAACACGAAGTCAATCTGACTCCTTTATCCAGCGTCATCAAACACTCAGGGCTGTTTTTAAAAAATATTTGTTATGGATCCTTTCAATACGCATTTTCATTTAGTTATTTATTCACAACAACATTCAAAAATATCTCTTTAGATTCAAAGGATAAAACTTATGCAAAGATTTTTCTCTGTGCTTTTCCTGATGGTGGTGCACATCTCTCAAGTGTCCAAATACATTGAATTTGGGACAACAAAAGCACATTAGGCTACTGTGGAACCACTGAGGAGCCTTGAGAAATGAGGGGGGGAAAATCCCATCAAACTTCACTGCAGCTGGAGGACACATCTGGTATTTCCACATTCTGCAGCCCCCATTTCCCAGAGTTTAAAATGTAAATTAATCTACAGTTAAGAATATTTTATGATAATTGAATACTAGCCATAGGCTTAAAATTTTTAAGCCTTTTTCACCTGGTGAAATCTATTTCTAAGGGACCTCTTATCATCATAAGCAAAGGAGATATTTTTTTTAAATTAAGCAAGACTTGCAAATGTATAATTCAGTTATGAAAATAGACCCATAAGAAGAAAAGGAAAGCCTTTTAAATTTGGGAGGCTGTTGTAGTGGGAAGGTCAGGTAGGGTACAATAGCAAGAGAAGCTGAGAGGAGGAAACTCAAAGAGAGAGAGAGATGCAAAAATAAAGGGGGGCAGAAATGGTGAGAAAGAGGAAAATTCTGAACAAGTCTAGTGAAGTTGTATCTGGCCAGTGGGGTGCACTTGGTGACACTCTGGCAATTCCCTCTGCCTGAAAATAAACATTTGAGCATTGAACAGTTCCAAGGAAAGAAAATGAGCCACACATTTGTAGCTGTCAAAAAAACAAGCAACAAAACCAGATAGAGAACTTCAGGTTCAGAGGGATAATTTTGTAAATAAACTCGGAATAGGGTGCATTTATAATTCTGACACAGGGGCAGCTTTGAGAGCAGCATCTGCAGAAGGTTTTACAGCTACAGAAAAAACCACACTTGCCAGCTGTGGAAAATATGTGTGCAAAGCAATAAAATGTTCACTTGGATGGTTATTTATACAGTAAACAGTGCTATCGACCAGACAAATATTGTATAAAGCTGTTCCCCTCTTCACTACAGCCCCTTTGACTGATTTATTGTGGGTTTGATTTCTCTGGGATGAATTGCTGTATTTACCCTTTAGCCTTGCCCAGCCCTAGCTAATATCTCTTTCTGATATGGATTTAAGCAGTTCCAACCCTTCAAAATCTCTCAGCAGACTCTGCTCTCTCTCCAAATAAGCATTGCTGGGGTTAGAGTTTCTCACTTGAATTTTCTACTGCTCTTCAAAGAAAAAATATTTATCTTGTCCAACTGCTTCTTAACGGGGTGCAGGTGAAAGGAAGAAAAACACCAGGATTTCTCCCAGCCGAGTGTTTCTGCAAGACAAAGAACAAAAGTGGATTCCATTGTGCTCCAGGATGTGACTAAAGCACATTGACTGAAAGCAGTTTAAGCAGGGTCAGGAATAAGTATCTTCTGCTCCAAACTGGATCATCTTCATTCCAGCAATGTTCAGAACACAAGAGCTCTCCAGTCTGCAGCTTTCCTTTCTATTTTAAGAGCTTAAACATCTCCTGCTGCTGGGTGCTAGACTTGGACAAGGTTTAACTTCTCACACATTCCCACTTCCCTGGAGTTGCCAGCAATTCCTTTCACTTCTATCCCATTTTAATTCCACTGATTCTAAGAAAACATTTCATTGTTGTCAATTCTAACACAGAAAATTAGAGGCATTAGCAGGAGGGGAGTTCTAAATGCCAGCAGGGAAAGGCATTCCCATCTCACTGGGATGTTTCCTTCAGGAAGGTTTCTCCACAGGTGGAAAAGATGAGTTTTATTGCTGAAGAGGACTGTAAGACTTAAAAGAGGCAATTACAATTTCACAATAGTCAAAACTACAAGGAATAGCAAGAAATCAGGGAGCAACGTTTGTGGGAAATAAAGAAGACATGCTGATTAGGAGCATTTCAACTGAAATTTTGCTGTATCTCCCTTTCAGGGAAAAGGGATTACACATTTGTTTAACAGCTTTATTCTCTGGGTAGTGCTGTACTTGGCAAACCTGTTATGAATGTTTGATAATGGCTTTTTATCCATCTCTCACACCTTTCTCCAATTAATTCCTCTGCTCTTCATAACTCCAGCTGCTCCCTCACCCCTAAATGTTCAAATAAAATATTCACAGTCAAGCAGTAACTCATATTGAAAGGTAAGATCTCTAAAAGACAGGTATTTAGGGATTACCTAACAGATCAGATATTATTAAATAATTCTGTGCTGGCCACATATCAGACTTGCACAAGAGCTTCATTTTGCACCTCCTGTCTTTGCAATCCCTCCAAAGTCTCTCTGGGCATGGAGAAGGGGCAGGTTCCAGTTCTTTCCACATTCCCACCAACCTCCAATGTCAACATTGTTCCTTCCTAAAGCAGGGACAAGCACAGAGAGGTGCCCCAAAATCCTGGTTTTGTTCATCACTCCTGAGCCTACACACGTTATTCCCTGCGGGATTTGTGATCTCCATGGCCAGAGGAATGACCAAAATCCCAAAATTTGCTTTAACTCTGGCCCTGTTCCTGTTTTCCAAGAAGAAAGACACAGCTGGGCTGGCACCCTCTTCATTGACCAGCAGAGTCTTCCTAAAATCCCATGATTCCAGACACTTAAATTCTTCCTAAAATCCCATGATTCCACATACCTAAACTCTTCCTAGAACCCTGTGATTCCAGCTACTTAAACACTCCCTAAAATCCCATGATTCCAGAGACTTAAACACTTCCTAAAATCCCATTATTCCAGACACTCAAACTCTTCCTAGAATCCTGTGATTCCAGACACTTAAACTATTCCTGGAATCCCATTATTCCAGACACTCAAACTCTTCTTCAAATCCCATTATTCCAGACACCTAAACTCTTCCTAGAATCCTGTGTTTCCAGACACCTGAACTCTTCTTAAAACCCTGTGGTACCAGACACTTAAATTCTTCCTAGAATCACATGATTCCAGACAATTAAACTCTTCTTAAAATCCCATGATTCCAGATACCTAAACTTCCTAAACTCCTATGGTTCCAGACACTTCAACTTCTCTGCTTCCAGCATAATTTCAAGCAAGCTCCCCAGCAGTTTTATCCCAGAAACACGGCACTGCAGAGGTGTTTCTGCTCAGACCTTGGAGCTCCAGACCCAGCTCAGACCCCAGGGAGTGACAGGAGGGACCAGTGCCCGTGTCCCACACAATCCCCACCCAGCAAAAGCAAAGGGAGGATTTTTTGCAAAGGGCACCTCAGCCTTATCCAGGTCAGAGGATTCTCCGGGCAGGATTAGCTCACTGAACATGTTCCACCTGCTCTCCAAGTGGAGATGTGATTCCTGAGCCCCTCGGAGTTGTGCTGGGGGCTGCTGAAGTGCCTTTTCCATTCCAGAGCACTTCCCAAGATGACACCAGGAACCTGAGTGTGCTCAGCTTCAACTTGGGCACGCTCAGCTTCTCCCCTTCCTACAGGAATGGGGTAAGAAAAGGTTCAGCACTGAAATATTTTCCTGGAAAAGGAAATATTCTGCTGGTATTTCTAATTTTCAACTTTCTCTTTTGGTCATCTGGGGTTGTTACCTGCCTGGAGACCCAGGCACAGATTTGAGTCAGGGAAGGGTCTCACCCCTGGAATTTTGCTGGGATGAACTGATTCTTTCATGCTGATTATCTTGTTTGCTCAGTTTGATCTCCAGATATGAAGCTTGTATGGATAGCCTGCAGTTCAAAACCCTAAGAAGTATTTTTGGTGAACTCTGCTCTCTCCCATATTTCTAAAAGATCTTTTCACTTCTCCCCTTGGTGCTTATCTACTTCCAGATGTATAATATGGTTTCCTCCTTCCTCCCTAAATTGTAATGAAGGGTAAACACTTTAAATTACACTCCCTGATAACTAGAAGGCCCCTCTAAAATTATAAATATTTGCATCAGTTTCTAATTAATGTAAGCAGAAATATTATTCACCTTCAGCCGAAAGTTTTCACAAAATGGAATAGAACAGCAACAGCAAAGCCAAAAGTGACCTAAAATTTTAAAGAATGAGCAAAGTTGTGAATTAAATCAGAAATTCAAACTCAGCAGTTGTTAGATTAAAAAGAATAAGGTTATGGACTTCAGAAACACCACTGGCAACAAAAAGGACATGAAAAAACACAGAAAACTTGTGTGTTTAAATTTTTTATCCCAGAAAGCAGCTGTCAGCACTAAAAACTCCCACTGTGGCACAGTTCCTGGGATTCCCAAGGCCACTGAAAAAAAGTCCTCAAGGGATTTAAGGAAAAACAAATCCCAAAGGATTGCAGTGATCTCAGTGGTCTCCATCACGGCATTCCAAGGAAAATCAGACAGAATTTGGACTCACTGCCGTGCTCTTGCTTGCTCACTCCCTCTCCTGCATTCCCAATATTCCCAAGAATGATTTCAAGAAAGTCACAATGCTCTCCAAGATTTCCTTTCTTCCTGATTTTGGCCATTTTCCTTAGATGGGATTTCTGTAGAATGACATAAACCTTTAGTTTTAAAAGAATGGGATTTTAATAAATACAGGATTGTTGAATATGAGATACCCCATTCTTACAACTTAGAACAGAAAGAAATCTGATTTAAAGAAACATTCAAAACAAAGCAAAAAGGGAGGAGACCTCCAAAACCAAATTTCCAGTGGTTATGAGGAACATGTTCCAGATATCTGAGGAATGCTAAAATTTGATTTAGAAAAATGAATTCAGAGGGAATATTTGGCTGAATTCCATGAACATCTCAGAAATGAGCAGTGGGGAGGGTAACTCACACTCTGAGGTATTTTGTAGCCTCCTCCCAGGCTTCTCCCAGCAGTTTGAATTTACAAAGTGATGAATTGGATAAATAATTTCCCCTGGCAGGTCTAATCAGGATTTATCTCCCATCAGGAGCAAAGTGAGGACAGAGCAGCCAAAATCTCTTCTGGAGGACACTCCATGGCAGTGGCCAAGGCTAAAAGGGGAGCCAAAGCCTCAGGGATTTCTTAGGGAATTCAGAGATGCAATAAACAGAGTTGGAAGAGGATGAGGATATCCAAGAGGATATCAGGAGGTGCTTGATATCACAAAAGTGGATAGAAATCCCCTCCAGCCTAAATTTGCACTGTGATTATAAAACTCCAAGCTGGCTCCTCCTCGTATTTTACAGCTGTGAAGAATTGGATAGCTTTGAGAAATTCAGACCCCAGCTCAGAGCTTTCATTGTTCTCCTCTTTCACCATTGAAGAAATTGTGGTTTATGCATCCTGGGCATCTTTCTGCCCCTCTGCAGGTTGAGATGAGTGTCCAGCATGGACTGGCCATGGATTGCCTGCTCCTCTCTCTCTGGGACAGGCTCCCTGTGATTCCAGCTGCCAGCAAAAAACCCAGCTACAAACAATTGCTGAATTGTCATTATTATCATTGCTCTCATCATTATCATCACCACAACTTGCGTCTAACCAGACATTCCAGACTTTTTCGGGGGAGCCTTTAGCAACATCAAGGTTGGCAACTTCTATTCCACATTTCTGACTGGTGCAGACCAATGTGAACTGGGGAGAGAGAGAGAGAGAGGCCGACTTCCCCTAAAAAAATCCATCTGAGTTGCCAGGCACCACCAGAACAAAAAAAGATTAAAAGATTTATGAGTCAGCCACTCCAATTAAATTGTGCTGGCACTTTTTTTAACCAGCCATTAGCTTATCTTTTTTTTTTTTTTTAATTTTTTTATTATTTTTGCAACCTTGCATGAGAAGTATTAATTTATTACACTTAGATCTCCAGAGTGGGAAAACCCCCCCATCCATTTTCATCGCTTTACAATTTTTTTTCCATTAATCTCTTTTTCCAGTGGGAAGACAACAAATTAGCCACTTTTTCAGACATTAAGTGCAGCAATGAGTCTCTAGCTGCCAATAGAACTGTGACAGATGCCATGAAAAAGTGTAGAGGAATCCAAAGCCAAAGGTTTTGAGGCAGTCAAAGGTTCTTGTCTGGCCAAAAATCTGCTTCAAAGGCAGCAGCCACAACCCCACAGCTGTGAAGGGGAGGAGGTTTTGCTTTGCTTTTTAAGGAAAATGCTCTTCTCCTACCATGACTCAAGGGCTAAATCTCCTCTTTAAGACACTCCCGTCAGAGCTTGATCACAACTAAACCAGGATTTTAAATCCCTCAAGATCAGTCAAGATCCAAGTTTTAAGACATAAAACATAAATTTTAACCTTGCTACATCTTCCTTTACCCTCCAATGGGATATGAAATACCCATCAAGCATTCAAAAGCCACCAGTGATAGAAATTGAGTCCAAAACCATCCCCTCTCCATGTGGATCCAAGGTTTAATGTACAGTTTTGAGCCTGATCCAAAGCCCACCCAAAGCTGTGGAGTAGGACTCAGTCTCTGGTGGTTTCTGAATAAGGACCCTAAAGGACTGAACTGAGCTGTGCAGCACCTGTCAGCTCCTGAATGGTCTCAGACAAGAAGCAAATAAAGCTCTAATTAAGAGGCAAATGGAAGATTAGAAGCAGATGAGTGTTTATAATCTAAAGTACCCACACTGGAAGTTTTGGCTTTACAACATCTGAGGTGACTTCACAGCCATGGGAGGAAGGGAGGGTCCACACAAGGTGTCCTTTCCTCAGGAAATCTGTCCTGCAGCCCTGAGTTTTCTCTGCAGCCACTGTCCCTTCTGCAGATGGATGGAAAGAGCCATTCCACAAGGGCAGACCCAACAAACCTGGAATATTTCGTTGGAGAAACTGTCCATGGCAAAGAGAGACGCTGGAATGGACAAAAATTCTCAGTCCATGGGAATTCTCCTTCCTCTGTCTCCCTCCCTTGGGTTCTGAGTTCACCCCTCCCACCACACTTTCCATCTATCATCTGTGGTTTGATTCTTAATCTGTTACAAAGAAAGGAACCAAAAGCTAAAATTCCAGCAGGTATGGCAGGTCCATTACAAATATGGGCTGAGAATTCCATTGGAAAGATAACAGAACTGGAGCAGAGATCCCTTAAAAGACAGATCTTAGGGCTGATTCCCTTTATAGCAGCCAAGACAGAGATCACATCTCTCCTAAAACTCTTTTAATTGTACTGTGTAAATATCACAGCCAGCAGAACAGAATTACATGGTAAAACAAAACAAAACAAAAACAAACAAACAAAACAACAAACAAACAAACAAAATATCTCCAGGAGTTCCCCTGGAATTTTTGTAGAGATTAAGCTCTTTCACTTCTTGCTAGCAGGACCCAGTAGACAGAGAATCTTAATATTTCAAAGTAGTCTTCTGAAAAGCCTCAAATGCTGAAAAGACACCAGTCAAGCTTTACTGATGTCTACAAAGCAACCGGAATCAAATGCACAGAAAGCTTTAAATAATCAGAGCAATTTCTATCCAGCACCTTCCCCCTGAGGTCTGTACCACAGCCAGGGCATGAGGAGCTGGTGCTGTGGAACCCTCACTCTTCAGCCAGTTCTGATTGCCAGCTTTATCCACTGGGATATGGAAACCAGCATGAGAGGAGCACAAAATGAGCCTGTTCATCTTTTGGGGGGTTAACAAATCCCCAGGGATGCAACAGCAGTAGCCAAGACAAAGGTGAAAATTCTTGGCTGATTTCCACTGAGAGTAAAAGGGATCTGAGTGGCTGAGGAAAAAGGTGGAAGAATTAAAAAAAAAAAAGAAAGAAAAAAAAGGAAGGAGAGAGTAGCGTTAGATGGGATATTAGGAAGAAATCCTTCCTTCCCTTGGAGGGTGGAGAGGCCCTGGCACAGAATTCCCAGAGCAGCTGTGGCTGCCCCTGGATCCCTGGCAGTGCCCAAGGCCAGGTTGGACACTGGGGCTGGGAGCACCTGGGACTGTGGGAGGTGTCCCTGCCATGGCAGGGGTGGCACTGGGTGATCTTTGATGTCCCTCCCAACCCAAGCCAATCCATGATTGTGCAATATTTTATCAATACCATCTGTGTCTGGAAACCAGAGTCCCTCTCTCTTCCCTCAGCACATCCTCAGGTGAGGACACAAAATCTGTGCACTGTCCTTCAGGGATGCAGGAGGGATCACACCCGTGGGACCCCATGGAATATCAGAACTCCAGGCAGTGCTGAGGCAGGTGGAGCAGCATCCTTCAGCCTCATTCCCCAGAAAAGCCAGCACAGGGATACCACAGGGAAACCACAGGGATACCACAGGGATATCACAGTGCCCTTCAGCCAGACACCTTCCAGGTGAAAACAGCACCACGCAACACAAGAAACCTTATCTGCACTCTTCTACTTACTGCTGGACTGGAGAAGATAAGGAAAAATCCATTTTAAAGCAATTTCATAGAGGATGCCCATAACTTATTTGAGTGGACAAAATACACTACATACCTGGAGGTTGTTTGGACAAAAAGAGAAGAAATTACAAGAGGGGCAGGTGTAGTGGCACAAAATGACACTTAGTGTGCAACTGGGGCTGTGAAAGCCCAGAAAATGCAGGTTGTGCCACTAACCCATGCTAGTGTTTATAATACGTGTTATAAAGTCTTTATCATGAGACTCTGTGGCATCACACTACAAGGAAATGATGAAACCATGCTGATATAAAGAGGATATTCCAGGCAGGTGGTGGCATTAGGCAGCAACTGTGTTTTCCATAGATGTCATGTAATTACAGTCAGCTCAGGCTGGGAAATCTTGTAAAAAAGTATTATTTGTACTGGAGTAGTTCCCTTCTGTTCTCCAGGCTGTAAAATCATGCTTTTTTTCATAATTGCGAGTCTGAAGGTTTGGTGTTAAAGAGACCCTGGGAACAGTCGGAAACTGTCAAGGAAAAAACGTAATTTTGTCTGTGAGTTTTGAATCACAGATTGCTGGGAAAACCTCTGAGTTCATCAGATTGCAGTAAACACCAGGAAAGGGCTTGGGATGAGGCCACTTAAATACCCATGGTCACTCAAATCCCAGGCAAAAGGAATAACAAGGTCCTCTAACCTTTTCTGTAGATGTGTGGGAAGAAAGGGTTGGAGAAAGGCAGAGGGGTTGATATAAATCCAAATTCACTTGCTGGCACAAGAGCACCTTGTGGTTGTCGTTCGGGTTATGGTTTAAGGCCAATCAGTTCCTCCACTGCAGACTCAGAGACCAATAATTGTGCTGAGAAAGGAAGAATCTGCTTTCTGTAAAGCATTCTGAGCACAGATTATGGTTTATCTTCTTTTCCTACTAGTTTAAATGTTGTACAAGTCTGTCAAGGAGAAATTTTCAGATGGAGAAGGGGTTTTCGGTGGTAAAACAAGACGTATTGCTGCTATCCAGAGAGCACTTTATGTCTCAGGATGCCAAGATCCTGAGTTAGAGTGGTTTTCAGGGCATGTGAGAGCACTTGAGTTCACTAAATCAGCAGAAAGCTTTGTTGCTTTGAGTCAAGTCTAACCACATCATCAACAGGGATTTTGCATAATCACTGCACTCAGATTTTACATCCTGACCAAAAGATACCCCACCAAATCTATCCCAGACAGATTCTAAATATTCTATTTATTAGGGGTTGGTGCAGGTTTTCTACTTCCTCCCCTCTGTCTCACGTTAGAACAACAGACTGGAAGGCCATTGGATTAGGGGAAAAAAAAAAAAGTGAGCAGTACTTCAAGTTCTCAATCTGAACGCCCAAATTTTGCACAATGCACTTTGCTTCCACACTGGAATAAAATTCTGAGAAGGGGAAATGCTCACATCTGAATCTTTTGGCCTCATTTGGGTTTGGGTTGACCCCACAAAGAGAAAACACTGACAAGCCCAGCACAGGTGCCATGCTCCAAAAAGCAGGATGGGCAGGAAAAAGAGGAGATGATGCAAAAAGCAGGATGGGAAGGAAAGAGAGGAGCAGAGGAGCTGTAGATTCAGAGGTGGAACCCACTTCAAACAGGAATAAAACCTTTCAGCACCAACCCAACATTGCTGCCTCTGCCCTGAGGATGCTCCAGCTCCTCCAGAGTCAGCTTTGGGTATGTGCTGAGCTATCCTTGCTGGAGCAGCACAGTCTGCCCATAAATAAGGAACAGCATCACACAGCCTTGAGATAAAACTCAGATGGGGCCACAGGAATGAAACACTTCCTGACAGGTTCAGAAATGGATCCCTGGTGTGACACAGGCACTGGTGTGGCCCAGGTGGAAAGGAGCAGATCCTTCCCTCCCATCTCACCCTCTGCCTTGTTGTTTCCACACCTGAAAAAGTGAGCACACAGCTCCCCCAGACTTCAGCTGCACAGTTCAGTGATAACTGAGACTCATTTTTAGGCAATTTGCATGGATGGGAACAATTATAGCTAAGGCACATCAACAGAGAATCAAGCCTGCATCTAATGTTGGTAATGCTCTTAATAATAACAACCCCCTTTTCCTGGAAGAGAACATTAAACCTGTTCAAAATACAGTATTTTTTTCCAAATTATAGTATTTCTGCCCACCTACACCACATCTACCTTAATCATCTGACTCCCACATAGCTGGCTCGACTTCAATGACAGTCTCCTCTACTTGTTTAAAAGTCATGTTATTTCCACTGCCATCAAAAAGGCAGGATTTTCAAGTGAAGTTATTAAAGTTTCCAACACAAGGAACAGTACGTGGGTGCTGCTGAAGTCAAATCTCAGGAATTAAAAAGAGATTCCTTCACTTCTGCCAGAGGATTGAGGCTCCCTTCTCCCTGGGGCCAGGAGACACCTGTATTTATGGTGATGTTTTGTCTGTCTACAAAGCATCTCAAAAGCTTTGTCTGTTCCACAGTGAGCCAAACCTTAATTTCCATCAGAAAAAAAAAAAAAATACAACTAGGGACCAGTCCTTCCTGGTGCTAGATGAATGGAAAAATACTTGGGTATTAACATGTCCGAAGTCTTCTAGCCAAAATCCTGAAGGGAACATATGAACCAAATTTCTCCCTGGAGGATCCGCAAGGCCATCCCATCTCCTTATCGGCCATCCCATCTCCTTATCTGCCATCCAGAGCCCTGATTTATTGCAGCCAAGAGTAATTAGGTCTAATCCACTGCCTGATTCCCACCCAGCTGCTAAACCCCTCATACTGGACAGAGAAGAAGGAAATTTTAATACTATAATTGGAAAAAAATCCCTTCAATGATGACCTGCAGCTGTTCACCTCGAGCTCTCTGTCTGTGCTGACACGTCGTGGGCTTTAATCAACTTTAATGAGTTTCAACAAGTTTCTGCAGCAGCCCCCTGTGCAAGCACGGGCTTCGTTAAGGGACAGTGTTTTGTTCATTTTGTGCCACTGATCTGAGCTAAAAGATGAGGAATTAATCTCAAAATGATTCCGTGTTTTGGGAGAGTTTCAGCTCCTTTTCCACACAGCTGTCAGATCACTGCAGGGCTTCATTTGCTGAATCCACCTCCCTGAACTGTCACCTCATTAGCTGCCCTTTCCCAAGTCCTGTTCAGTCCCTCTGAATTCAGCAGGACTGGGAGGTGGAGGGATGTTCCAGCAGGAAAGGTTTATGAAAACTGCATTATGCAGCACCTACACCTGTAATGAATTAAATCCTCCAGGTTCATTCATTCATTGTTTCAAAACCTGTCAGAGCCCCTTAATCAAATTACAGCCTTCACTCAGCTCACACCTGATGGTGTGTCAGTCTGACATTCTGTCATCCTTTGATGAGGAAAGAGAAAAGAACAGATAAAAGGAAAAGGAGAAAAAGTTTCTAAATCAGAAGTGGTCCATCCTTTCCCTTCATCAGCAGAGTTGTATGCTGGTTGCGATGGCTACTGTTTTTTAAAAAACTTTGATGCATTCTATTTTGTGTTTTATTAAAAAGACAAGGTCGAAAATATCTGACACTTCTGATGGCAGCTATAGAGTTTTAGTTGTCATAGGAGTTTATTCCTCCGTCTCACCTCTGTACAAACAGAAAAGGTCTATTTTGACCACCTTTCCCCAAGGTGGAAACAATCCAGAGTTATGTGGGTCTTAAAGAATGATCACATTGAAAACAAGAACAGGTTTTCAATGTCTCTAGGGATGAAATGGCAGGTGAGGTGTTTGCCATTCAGCATGGATTGGACCCCTGGATTTCTGGCTGTGTTGCCTTGCCCAGGCAGGAGATGAAGAAGGGCCCAAAGTCACTTGATTCACCTGAAATGCAGGAGAACCACCAGCTGTTCTTGAGACCTGTCCAAAATCTTTAATTCTGGACTAATTCCAACTAAATTCTTCCTTCAGTAGAAAATCAACAACCATAACCTTAAGGCCTTGTGTGGAAAACACCCGGAGAGACTCTGGAGAGCCTGTCTGGAGTCTGAATGGTGGCAGAGTTCAGCTGCAGGAGGTTTGAGCCGTGGCTGTGTGCAGCAGTGCCCAGCATGATTCCCATTCACTGCTGGTCCTGGTTTAGCTGCTGTGGTCAGGCTGCTTGGTGTCCTGGTGGGAAGGGTGAGCCCAAGAGAGAGCAGCATTTGGGCTCTCCCAGTCCCCCTTTCAGTGTCTCTCCCTGCCTTGGAGTCTGACTTAGAGCAGAACATTAATATTGAAGTTTAAAGTTGTCACAGTCGATGTGGCAGCGCCCTGCTGGGTCATCCTCTTCCTCCTCCTCCTCCTCACACCCCAGAGCAGCTGGTGCCCTGCTCAGCACCGACCACAGACACGTGCTGACACCCAAAAAAACAGAGGGAATTGTCTGTTTAGTCAGCACAGCTGACGGAATTAGCAGCAAGGAATTTATCCCTCGTTTTTTTCATGCCTCCTTCTGACCGTGCAGTCCAAAGTAGCAGGGACCTCCTTTGGGTGGAGGGGTGGTGGTGATGCCAAATTTGGACTCTTTCAATGCTCTTCCAGTCCTGGGAATATTTGTTCCATCAGTAGCTTGTAAAATCATTTTTGTCCTCAGCCTACAGCAGCCACTCAGAATCAGAGGGGTGGTGACACCTCTCACACCACTCCTTGCCCAGAAGAATTTGCTCCAGACTCTGGGATTTTGGATGACCCCTTCTGGCTGATCCATATTTCCTGGGACACGGGGAGAGCTCCAGGAGCAGGAACAGACTGCTTTAAAGCTCTTGTACCCCTCTGAAGCAGCACAGTGCAGCATTAACACAGGGAAGGATCTGGTCCATTAACTTCTGAAATGAACTTATCAAGGGAGATGGCAGTGCTGGTGGGAAAACAAGACATTCAAAGCTCCTTGCAAATCCAAATTCTCCTCCTCTAAAGCATCACACCTCATCAGCTGTGCTTGTAGCTCTCTCTCCTACAGATGACAGGGTAAAAAAAGGCTGCAAAGTGGATTTTCTCCTGCAGTTGTCATCTCCATCTCTCTCCCGTTAGCAACACACTCCAGCATTATCCTGGAGTGTCAGGACTCTGACTGTGCTCCCTCTTTGGAGAGAATTATTCACAGCTATTGAGTTCAAGGTACTACACAACAGCAGCAGGCCAGGCTGGTTTGGGTTTTTGTGAAGCTTGGTTTGGGTCATTGCCTTGTTGGTAACTTTGGAGCTTTGGCTGGCTGGAAGCCTGGACCATGGAATCACTGGTGGGTCCAAAAAGCATCAACCACAAGCAGCATGTTCACAAAGGAATCCAATTCAGAGCACAGGGAAACACAGCTCACAGAATCACAGGATCATTTGGGTTGGAAGGGAGCTTAAATCCCATCCAGTGCCACCCCTGCCATGGCAGGGACACCTCCCACTGTGTCCCCAGTGTCCAACCTGGAACTGAACATTCCAGGGATCCAGGGGCAGCCACAGCAAATCTGGCAATTCCATCCCAGCCAGGAACAATTCCTGATTCCTGAAATCTCATCCAATGCTACTCTGAAGCCATTCCCTGTGTCCTGTCCCTCCATCCCTTGGCAATTGTCTCTCTCCATGTTTCCTGCAGCTCCTCCAGGCCCTGCAAGGCCACCCTGAGCTCAGCCCAAAGCTTCTCCTGTGCAGGTGAACAATGCCAACTCTGCCAGCCTTTCCTCCCAGCACAGCTGCTCCATCCCTCTGCTCATCCTGCTGCCTCCTCTGGGCTGGCTCAAACAATTTCCTATTATCAGGACAGTGAAGGATGCATTAATCACCTCTTCTTTCAGTGACAGACACAAACACCCCCATGGACACACACACAACCTGTCCACATTCCCAAGGGGGTTTATTAAGTTTATTAAGCCTTCATACCTGACTGAATTTTGAGGAATGCTCCCTGAAATGCTGGCCTTGAATTCTGTGTCCAGTCATAGGAGCTGCCCCTGATTAGCTGGGCTTTTATCCCTGTGCTGCCATCTGGGAGAATCACAGGAGGTTACATTAATATTCCTGGTGAGACCAGAGCAAACCCTTTGCTCTGTGATTAATAATGTGTTAAGCCACAGTTCCAAATTATTTCAACTTTTCAATGGTTATGGGAACATTCACAAGACTGATGGCTGGGCCTTACACTGCCAAGGGGCTGAAAGAGCTGTCATTTATTACAAGGATTTCTTGTAGCCAGATTGTGTAACACTACCGTGCTAAACTGCAGAAAAAGAATTATGAGCTTTGCCACAGCATCTTCCCAAATTAGAAATCGAGTGAAGCTTTCAGCACTACAAATGTTTTTGTGAGTGGGGAGAGGAAGTGAGGAAATGCCATTAGACTTCACCAAAAATACAAAACCCCAAACATTTCTGCACTGTGGTGGTGCAACAGAGATTCACTCACTGACTTGGCTGATTTAATCCTGTCACACCACAGTATTTTGTGGTGATTTTTTTGTTCAGTTTCACCATATGCTTATAATCATGAATCCCAGAATGGTTTGGCTTGGAAGCAACCTTAAAAATCATTTTGTTCCAGCCATTTCCAGGGACAGGGACACCTTCCACTATCCCAGGTTGTTCAGAGCTCCATCCAACCTGGCCTTGGATACTGCCAGGGATGGGGCATCCACATAACCCAACAAACTCATGATTTCCCAATTATTTTTTTGTAAAAGCTTCTTAACCCTCCCAGTGCCACTCTGAAGTTAATCATCTTCTCCCTGCTGCCAGTTAAATTCTCTTCTCCTCCCTTCTTATGACACAAGGAATTTTCCTTTGATGATAATCAGCAGATCTCATTAAGTATTTGAAGAGACTGAGGATTTCCAAGGCTCCCACATCAAGGATTTGCTAATTTTGGGCACAGGGGAAGCTGTCCCTCAGTGTCCCCATGTGTGTGCACATGCCTCAGCCTCGTGTCACCCCAGCTCCCCCAGGCAAAGACTCAATTATTCTGGGAGCAGGAAATTTTCAACCAAGATTAAAAGAAGAGAGCTCCACTGCACAGAGAACAGGAAAAGGCTGAGGAAGCACAATTGCTGCTCCAGGGAAACACTTTGGCATTCCATGACTGTTTCATCTGATCCTCCTTCTGTTCCCCAAACAGCCAAGCCACTTTTGCCACCCATACCCTTCTCTGCTTAAAGCAGAGGAGAGAAAAGGTCTTGGAAAAGATGCTGAGATCTGCTGAGACCCCAGTACTGAGCCAAAACTTGTGTGGAAATAGCAGGAGCTGAAAAAAAAATAAAATGTTGTTCCGAAACTTTAGCTCTCCATGAAATCCAAACCAGTGCCCCAGGCCAAAATATCCTCCTGGTTCCACCAAAGGCCAGCAAAAATCCAGCAGTCCCCACCTGCCCATCAGGATGTTCAAATCCTCACCACAGCCTTTCTTTGCTGCCTTCCACGTGGCCTCAGGGCAAGTTCACTGTTCCCTTCCTCAACTTCCCCACTGGAAAAGAAAAATAATAACAAATCCCTACATCAGGGACCTCCAGATAAAAGGTCATGGGAAATAAGAGCCAAAAATTGCTGGTCCTGTTCTTTCTGAGCTTCAATAATTCATTCCCTGCCGGGCTGCTGGATCCTCATGCAAACTTACAGGCAAAGAACTTTCTGTGCCTGTATTGTTGTGTTTCCATTGACCTGCACTTCCAGCAGGATTGGAACAAAATGTAATTGGAAAATTGATAGGAAACACAAGAAATAAATGGTCTGGATTGTGCTGAGCGAGTTGCAGTCAATGCTCAGTGGAAGTAGGGCCAAACATGTGCCAGCTCTGCCTTTGCTTCCTAAAGCTGTGTGGAATGTCAAGATTTAGGTTGGGATGGGGTTGTTATATTTCCAATTACTTTTCAGTACTCACGTTTCTACTGGGAATAAGCAATTGCTGGTTTGTCTCCCTTTTCCCTTTAGAAATGTGTGATTAAGGTGAAAAAAAGTTTTTATTCTTTGAGACAGCTCTGAGCAGCTGATCTCAGCTTAGCCAGGCAGGAGCTCAGCCTTGGTGGGTGATTGATCACTTCCTCACCTCAGGGCCCAGATGTTCAGCTGTGCTTTGAGGAGAAGCCAAGGTGACCCTGTTGATCTGTCACCTGTCCCAGCAGCACCTCCCAGTTTTAGGTAAAGGGCCTCGTGCACAATGTTTGCTTCTTTTGTCTCTCTGGTTAAAATAAACCCCTCTTCTTGGAGTATAAAGTGAGGGCAGGAGCTGGGTGTTTAATTTGGCAGCCAGGGAAAAATATACCGTGGTGAGAGGAGAGAAGGGCTCAGAGCTTGTTGGATTCAGCATTTTCCCAATGTCTTCTTGAACATCTCCCAGACTGCCATCCCCTTTATCAGCCTGCCTTGTGTCCAGCCTGCCACACAGGTGAGACCTCCCAGGTGTTGTGATTGACACTGCAGGAAGTACCAGGGGGAATAAACCCATCCCTGATCTCCCCCAGCACCCAAACCTGATCCACTGCAAGCACAAAGGGCAGAACCATGGAATCCCAGAATGGGTTGGGCAGGAGAAACCTTAAATCCCATCCAGTGCCACCCCTGCCGTGGCAGGGACACCTCCCACTGTCCCAGGCTGCTCCCAGCCCCAGTGTCCAACCTGGAACTGAACATTCCAGGGATCCAGGGGCAGCCACAGCAAATCTGGGAATTCCATCCCAGCCCCTGCCCACCCTCCCAGGGAAGGATTTCTCCCTGATATCCCACCTACCCCCACTTTGTCTCAGTTTGAAGCCATTCCCCTTGTCCTGTCTAAGCACTTGGGGAGTTTTCAAAGAGACCACGCCAAATTTCATTTCTCTCTCCCACTCTGGAGGTTAAACACACTTTAGGAGCCCCAGCAGGAGCCAGGGGATGCTGCCCCACGAGCAGACCTCTGTTAGCTTGCTTGGGACTTAGCAAGGATCCCATGGAGGGGTAAAACTGTGGAGATCTGGGTCAGGTCTGCAGTGTGGAGCAGCAAAATCCCCTTGGAAGATGCTGCTGGTTTGAACTGCTGCTGGCTGGGGCTAGAATCAGGAAATTATAACATTTCTCATTAAACACTCATATGGGGTGTCAGAGACAGGTGGTTTTAGCCTGAAATTCCTGGGTTTAGTTTTTTCTCTCTGAGCCTGGGAGCCGTGATTTTGGTGAGGCAGGACAGCTGGGAGTGAGGGATGTCCAGTTTTAGCCAAATGCTCCTTGTACATGTCCGGACCAAGGGAGGGTTCCAAACCAGCAGTGCCCTGGCAGCAGCAATAAAAGCTGCAGGAGAGAGGCTGTGGCATTGTGCTGCTCATGAAGGAGAATATGGGCTGCAGCTGGTGCCAGGACCGCCTGAAATCCACGTGGGAATCAGAAGGAAATCAGGGAAAGCACCTTCCTGCAGCTCAGAGAGAGCTCAGCAAGGTGCACCCTTCAAATAATCCATTCCTGCCACCACCACGGGACATCCTGCTGATCCCAGACATTCCCAAAGCAACTTTTGCAATAGTCCCTCGATATTTTCCAGCCATTGCTTTTATTTATTTATTTATTTATTTATTTATTTATTTATTCAAATTTCCCTTAGGCACACACTGACTTCCAAGGCATCTCTGCTGGGAGAAGAGTGCCACCTCATGACTGATGCTGAGGATGGAACGAGCCCCAGCAGGGAAGCTGGGATTGTGCAGGACAGGGACAGCTCCTGCCCTGGGCTCCCAACAGGTTTTCGTGCAGCACCACTTTTGGAGACCCCTCCAAAACTCGTGTTTGTGTGCTTTGCTGAACATAAACCCCGGGGTTGAACACGAATTTATTCATTACTCAGGAGAGCTGACATTATGGAGGCTTTTAGAAAAAGTTTTTCTTGCTTTGAAAGCCCCCTCATTTAATTTCAGATTCTTTTCCGTCATCTTAAGCACCTCTCCTTTGGGAATTCTGCAATTTGGATGTGAGCACCCTCACCTTGCTTCTCTTTCCCCACACATTTTTCTCAAGTTCTTTATTTTTTCTTTACTAAAACCAACAGGTTTTTCTCAAATTTTTTCATCTGAGATAATTATTGTTAAACTAGGGAGAATTAAAAAGTCCTAATGACTCTGTTGTTTCCACAAGTGAGGTGTAAGTGTCAAAGAAACTTAGAATTTCTCTGCTCTGTCATCAGTTTGGACTGTTTGAGGAAAATCTGACACATTTGCCATGTATTGATTTGTCTGTGCTCCTCCAGAAAGAATTGGTTTAAATATTATATGTTTAAATATGAAAAAATACAGGGGGGGGAAAGCTTTTTTTCTGGCTTTTTTGCTGTTTGTTGGTCCCCTCTCCCCTACTTTAAATGAATCCAGGTGTTGAGGAAAGTGCCAGACTGAAAAGCTCAGAGCTTGAAGTGTGTTGTTCCTATTTCTTCCCAGAATAGAAATATCAGCAGAGTAGAACTGAAACTTTCCTAAAATCCCAACCCTATCCCTGCTCTTCTCCTTTATTGGACCCATTGCTAATTGGACCCATTGCTAAATGTGGGCAGTAATTAAAGATCCCAGTCAGCTTCTTCCACACCACCTCCAATAAAACCAAAGTTATTTAAAACCAAGTGAATATTAATTTTTCCAAAATAGTCATTGATCTACCAGCAAGCGTATTAATAGCCCCTATTACTGGACAGGATGACAAGCAGATAAATATGGATACAAAATCTGACATAACTCAAATATTAAATAGCATTTCAGAAGTGAAAGATTTTGCATCTCATTCCCCCAGGCAAGCACTTTCTGCTCCCTCCTGCATCTCAAAAATATGCTGCTCAAGTGTTGTCAGATAGCCAAATATTATTAACCTGAAAAGCATCAACTTAATAAGTCTCATCCCATGAAAATAAAAATAAAAAAAAAAAAAAAAACAACTCAATAAAAATCGAAACCCTCTTGCTACTCAGTGGGAGGATTTTACAGCACAGATGATTTTCTGTGCAGAACTGCAAGAAGGCCTGCAAAAGTTCATCAAAAATCAGAGCTGCAGGGAGCCTGGCATTGGCTGAGTCTTTTGTTATGATCAAGATATCAATAAACCCTCATTTAAATTTTAATTAAAGACCGTTGTCGTGTCAGATGAACTTGGATCTTAACGTGTTTAATGGTTTCCCTTAAAGAGATTTTTATGGAAGGCTTGATCAATCACATTAAATGATGACACGAACAAATATTTGGTTGCTTAAATTCTCTCCCACTAAGAAAATTAAAGGGGATAAGATCTACTACCCAAGCACATCACTTAAAATAGCAACAAAACCAGCCCAGATATTCCTCCTCTTCCCAGAGCTTGGGATTTAGAGCTTTCTTCTGCAAACCAGGGAGCTCCCCAGCCCTCTTGCTACTCTTTCAGGTGAAACAGAAGTAAAAAATATCATCTCTGAGCACGAGACATCTTTAGAAAATCTGATTTCTTCAAGCTTTCTCTTCTAAAATCAAGTTCCACCCACCCGCACGTGGCTGGTCCCAACCCACCTAAAAGGATGCAGCATTACAAAACCACCCAGGCCACCCCACTGAGCTGGGCTGTTGCTTCCTAAAAATTCCACTGATTTCAGAACCTGTGCTTGTTCTGCATTTCCAAACATCACTTCTCACCAGCATCTGCCTGGCAGGAACAAGTGCTTTACCCTGAGCTCTCTTTCATCTCTCCCTCTGCTCTCACAGCAGCCAGGCTTCAGCCACAAACCTCAAAACAACCCCCAGAATATTTGGTGGGTGATTCACAGATTTTGCTGTCAAAAAGCTCCTGATCCTGCCTTATTTCCTGGATTTTACAGCATGCCAAGCTGTGTGTTCACACTGTTTTGTCTTAAGTCCTGGCATCACAAACATTTCTACAGGAAAATGTGACATTTTTATAAAAAGCACTGAGTCAGGAAGTTCAGCATGGAGCAAACCTTGGATGTTCAGCATTTTAGGGAGAGGAACAAAAGCCATCCAAACAAGCAGACTGGAATTAGGTGTGGAAAAAGTGGTGGAATAGCTCACACTTCAATTTTCATGGAAGTTTTATTCCCCAGCCGTGAGAGCACAAGTGTGCAGCAGGAACAAAATGTCACAGAAAATGCTCCTTTCACAGCAAACACCATTCCAAGGAAAGGGTTTTTTTTTTCTCCCAGCCATACCTTGGCATTAATTCCCCTGAGTGGAAATATTCAGCAGTGCCCAAACCTGCCTTGTTTTGGTGTCAGTCCCATTGCACTGGCTGCTGAGTGCCTGTTCCCCAGGAGGGGTGCACAAATTGAGGGTTGTGTTTATATTTCCACAAAAGATTGACCCTCTATGCACATTCCTAGAAGGATGCAATCTTGGAAAAGCTCCAGCACAAAAAATGTTCAATCCTTTTCCAAGGCCAAATGCATTTCAGAGAATCTCAGAATCCCAGAATGATTTGGGTTGGAAGGGACCTTAAATCCCATCCAGTGCCAGCCCTGCCATGGCAGGGACACCTCCCACTGTCCCAGGCTGCTCCAGCCCCAGTGTCCAACCTGGAACTGGGCACTGCCAGGGATCCAGGGGCAGCCACAGCAAATCTGAGAATTCCATCCCAGCCCCTCATTACCACCCCAGGGAACAATTCCTAATTCCCAGTATCCCATGCAATGCTACTCTGAAGCCATTCCCTGTGTCCTGTCCCTCCATCCCTTGGCAATTGTCTCTCTCCATGTTTCCTGCAGCTCCTCCAGGCCCTGCAAGGCCACCCTGAGCTCAGCCCAAAGCTTCTCCTGTGCAGGTGAACAATGCCAGCTCTGCCAGCCTTTCCTCCCAGCACAGCTGCTCCATCCCTCTGCTTATCCTGCTGCCTCCTCTGGGCTCTCTGCAGCAGCTCCAGCTCCTCCCTGTGCTGGGACCCAGGGCTGGGGCAGGATCCAGGTGAGCTCTCACCTGAGCATAGGGGCACAGGGACACAATCCCAATCCCTTTCCTGCTGCCAACCTGCTTTTGATGCAGCAAAGGACACATTCACCTTTCTGGAATGCAAATGAACATTTCTGGGTTGGGCATTTTCTGTTCTTCCCATCCTACTTGTATTTTATATGTGCCCAGTTCCCATCTTCTGCCTCCCCAGCAAGGAGTGGAGAGACAGGAACCTGCTTCTGATGCAGCCAGGACCCTCTGAGCTCCATCCACATCCACCCAGGACCCTCTGAGCTCCATCCACATCCACCCAGGACTCTCTGAGCTCCATCCAGATCCACCCAGGATCCTCTGAGCTCCATCCAGATCCACCCAGTAGGAAAATAAAGCTTTTGGTTGGTGCTGATCCATAAATGTATCCCAAGAGCCAAACACAGAGGAGGGCACAAAATCCTGGCACTTCATGCTCCAGCTCCTCTGAACTGAGCTCCCCATTTCCAAAGACTCCAAGTGACAGATCTGGAACCAGTTTCTCTCTCTCTCTCTGGTCAGACATTATTGGATTTAATAAATTTCCCCCATTTAGGTGACAGAAAAATGTAATCATCACCCCCTGGAAAAAGGGTAAACCTGGTAAACAACATCAAAATTCAGACACGTCAAGATTTGCTGGGCACGGCCTGAATATGAGGCTAAATGAAAATTGAATATTAGCTGAGCTGTAAATTTATGGTAAAAATTGCAATTTTATGGTAAAATTACCATCTCTTTACAAGCAGTTTATTGAGAATATGTTGGTACAATTTGCTAAAAGTGGCAGCACATTTGAGGCTGGATCAGACAAACTCTCCTGCCTCAGCAGGGACCGCTTGTCAGAAAGCGAGAAATTAGACACAAATTACCCAGTATTTAATTCCTGACGGGAGAAACAGTAACCAAATAAACCAAACATTTCTAATTCAGCATTTTTCCACTGGAAAATATCACTTCACTGGCATTGAAATCTCCTGCTGGGGGAATAAAATGCATTTTAACAGTTTGTAAAAAACTAAAGCATGTCCCCTTTTTTTTATTTAGGTGTTGCATTACACAATATATCGCATTTGAAGAAGTCAGAAGGAAACCAGAATGCTTTGACTGATCCAAGTTAGATTTTGTTAAGAATTTCCCTTAGTAACAACTCCATTTTTTCCCAAGCTTGTTATTTGTTTTAGTAAGAATTTGGAGCATCATAAAGTTCAACTGACTTGAAATTATGGCTTTGATTTCCTTTGCATATTCATCTCTGTGCAAATGGGAGCTGATAATCTGCGTGTTCTCCTGCAGAGCTGTGATTTTTATTTTTTTTTTTTAAGGGGTGGGGTGGTCAGTGCAGCTGCTCCAGCCCACTCACTCCATGACAATTTGGATTTTCTGGGCTGAGCTGGTCCCTGCTCCTTCCTCAGCTACCACAGAGACCCCTGAGCAGCATTCACTGATGGTGTCAGCAAATAAAATCTCAAATGTAGTGATCTGCTCCTCAGGATGATTGAGTAAGAAAGGTGAAAATAGAAATATCAAATTACAAGAATCGTTTGCGGGGAGGGAAAAAAAACGACAAAAACACACCGGTTTTAACGTTATAAAAGGTAAAAGAAAACAAACAAAACCCAGCAAAACTCCTTGTATTCTTATAAGAATAAAAAACTCTGTCCTCACTCCCTTCCTCTCCCACTCAACTCACACCCCCACAATGAGGTTTTCACACCAGACATGCTGGAGCAAAGATATTTAAAATATTTAAAAGGCTCCCAGGCACCTGTGCAGTTTTGACTTCTTGCAGGAGGTTTTGACATTTCTCAGGGTGAGATAAACATCCAATTTCCAGGTGTGCTCTGAACCAAGTTATCAGAACCCCTGGGAATTCCCCTTTGCTACCTCTGAATGAGAGATATTATATATATATACATAAAATATATATTTGTGGGGTGTTTACTCAAATAAACTGAAACTACCATAGCTTTATTGTCAGCTATACCTAAATTCTATAAGTTTATGCTTCCAGCTTTAAAATGCTGCAGTGAATTCAGGGTCCAACACGACTTTTTGCTTCCTTTTTTTAAGCTTGATTATAGAGGACCAACTAACTCCCATGGAATATTTCTGACACCGACTTGGTGGCACTCGGGAAATTTTATTCAAAATACCTTTTCTTTTTTTTTTTTTTTTTTTTGAGGCAATCATTTTCACACCAGGGAGAGCTGTTTAGTACAAATTTGACAGCAAAAAAAAAAAAAAAAAAAAATTTCTAGAGGAGGAAGAGAACCTACTGCCAGCACATCTCTTGCTTTTCCATCTCAGCATGTTCCTGGTGGCACAGCAGTGAAACAGAGCCAGCAAAGCTGGGGAATTTGCCAAAACCCACACAGTGTCTGCAGGAGAGGAAAGGGATCAAGCAGAGGGTCTTGACTCCGAGCCTTTGGCTTGTTTTTAATAGCCCACACTTCTTTCTTCTTCTCCTGAACGCCCAAAAATAGTGAATTGACAAATCCTTCACCGAATCCAAAAGGTCACTGGGGCAGAGAGCACGGCCCAGCCTCACTGGTGGATCCTGGATAGAATCCTGGAAATCCAGCTGGGTTTCCTGGAGCTACAGACAAGGTGCACCAAGGTTCATCCAGATCCCTCAGTATTGGTGGTGTTTTCTGCACAGGGGTTTTTCACACCAGCCTGGAGGGACAGGGCACAGGGAATGGCTTCCAGAAGGCAGGGCTGCATGGGATATTGGGAATTCGGGATTGTTCCCTGGAAGGGTGGGAATGGAATTCCCAGATTTGCTGTGGCTGCCCCTGGATCCCTGGAATGTTCAGTTCCAGGTTGGACACTGGGGCTGGGAGCACTGAGACAGTGGGAGCTGTCCCTGCCAGGAATGGGCTTTGAGGTCCCTTCCAACCCAAACCATTCTGGGATTCTGGGATCTTTTATGATTCAATGATATTATGTTTTAACCAGACCTTTTGACAATTTAATCTCTTGAGTTTTAAGGTGCAAAAGTGAACACAGAGCTTTTTGCTTGACGCAGGTACAGCTATAACAGATTGTGAAAATAAAATCTTCAGCCCTTACGGGGGATGGAGCAGCTGTGCTGGGAGGAAAGGCTGGCAGAGCTGGCATTGTTCACCTGCACAGGAGAAGCTTTGGGCTGAGCTCAGGGTGGCCTTGCAGGGCCTGGAGGAGCTGCAGGAAACATGGAGAGAGACAATTGCCAAGGGATGGAGGGACAGGACACAGGGAATGGCTTCAGAGTAGCATTGGATGGGATACTGGGAATTGGGAATTGATGTTAATGAGGGGCTGGGATAGAATTCCCAGATTTGCTGTGGCTGGCCCTGGATCCCTGGAATGTTCAGTTCCAGGTTGGACACTGGGGCTGGGAGCAGCCTGATCTAAGAGAAGACTCCCCACCCATGGCAAGGGTTGGAATTGGAAGATCTTTGATGCCCCTTCCAACCCAAACCAATCTGGGATTTTTTGATCACGGAGATGAAGTTGAATTCTCCCATCTTCTCCCCCTGGTCCCAGACAAGCTGGAAAAACCATCCCCAAACCCACGGGTCAGAACTTCTGCTGCTCCCTGACTGCCCCAGCTCCATCGTGAGCACACAGGGGCTGCAGGAATTTATCTCAGGGGCTTGAGAACTTCCTCCACATTCAGCCTTGATTTTAAAAGTTTCTCACGGACCTTTTGACAAAGTAGATCAAAACCTCTGCAGTCACACCTCAGCAAAGGCTGTTACGGATACAGAGAGAGTGAAAGGAATTCCACAGGAGCGTCACGTTGAAACCTTAGTCACTAAGAATTTTAAACTTTCTGTACTAACAAGAACTACCCCCCCCCAAAAAAAAAACCCACTGCATTTAACTTAAGGCAATGGGAAATGCTTCCAAAATTAAGTAATAAAACTAAAATCATAAATGCGCAATTTTAAAAAAAATGTGTAATAGCACATAGTGAAAAACTTAAAATTTAAAATTATAAAATGCAATAATATATATAACAAAATGAAAGTTTTAGAACAAAAATTTGTCCTTCTTTTTCACCTTCTTCTTCATAAGTTTAAATATTATTTTATAATTAAATAAAAAAGTCCGCATTGTGAACCACAAGTAATTAGTTCTTAAATTAAAAATAAAAATAATTTAAATTTAATTTCTGAATTAAACAGTTTATCCTTTAAAAACCTCATAAAAATACGACTCCATTTTTAGCTTGTTAACTTGAAATACTGTAAAACTCACAGTCTGTAAAACTATAACATAAATAGGAAGTCTGTCCTGGTCCTGCCAGCAGCAAATCTCTGAATCTCAGAATTGCTGTGACTGTCACAGAGGTGCAGGCATGTATGGGCCATCGTTCTTGGCTCCTCATTTCACTTTTTTTTATCCCAGAAATGGAATTTGAAAACAAAAGGTGCTGCTGTAAAAGAAAGGCCTGTGTTGAGTAAAACAAAAGCTGAATGAGGCTGTCACTGTGTGGAAATGACAGGGCTTAAAAATCACTGTATTTCAGCCCAAACATGGATTTGATGCCTTGGTTCTGAAGAGACCTTTTCCCCTGATTCTTTTTCGAGCATTTTATTTTTGATGGCTCCCATCCCAAAGGGAAACACTGCATGGTGCACAAGCACATGAGAGCCTGCCATATTTTACTTCCTAAGCTACCATGAAATCTTCAATTAAGGGCTTCCTGCAGAAGCAAAGACCTTTTCTGGTGCCATTTAAGAGCAAAATAATGATTTTTTAAAATAATAATAAACAATAATAAAACAACAAAAAGCCAAGCTTTTGGCTCGTCTGCCTGAAATTAAAAGTCTCCTTCACCCAATCCCCATAATTTAGTTTTACTGACTTGAAAAATCCTAACTTCCATTCTAGCACTAGAAGTGTTTCATCCAGCTGTGGAAAAGGAAGGGGAATGAAACCTTCGCTGAATGGGAGCAATTAAAAATGAAGATCAACTTTTCAGAGGAGGGTTTGTTTTTAATGAGCTGTAACTTTCACACAGTCCAATTAATCTCCTTGATTTCTGCAAAAAATTGTCCCTCCTCTTTCCCACCAGGCAGAACAATTTTTCCTAACCAAAGCAGCAGGATCTCTGAGTAATTGCTTTCCTTGTAATGAAAATTCCAAATTTCCCACTCACTTCCAAGCAGAATTTCAGCAGTAAGGGGATTGGGAACAGATGATTCTTAGGAATTACATTTTCCTTTGGGGAAATCCATCCAGGGCTCTCTGGTCAGATCAGGTAATCAGAAAATCAGGAAAACATTTGGGTTGGAAAAGAACTTGGAGATCATGGAGCCCAACCATGAACCAGCACCACCCCACGTCCAGCACCAAACATTGTCCCAGGTGCCACGTGCACACAGGGTTTGGGTATTTCCAGATGTTGTGATTGCAGCACCTCCCTGGGCAGCTCTTGCCAAGGCCTGAGCACCCTTTCCATGGGGAAATTCCTGCTGCTGTCCCAGCTGAGCCTGCCCTGGCCCAGCCTGAGGCCGTTCCCTCTGCTCCTGTCCCTGTTCCCTGGAGCAGAGCCCGACCCCCCCTCCCTGCCCCTCCTGTCAGGGAGTTGTGCAGAGCCACAAGGTCCCCCCTGAGCCTCCTTTTCTCCAGGCTCAGCCCCTTTCCCAGCTCCCTCAGCCCCTCCTGGGGCTCCAGCCCCTTCCCCAGCTCCGTTCCCTGCCCTGGACACGCTCCAGCCCCTCCAGGGCTCTCCTGCAGGAGCCACAACTGGACACAGCCCTCGAGGGTCTCTCAGTGCCAGCACAGAGGGACAATCCCTGCCCTGCTCCTGCTGGACACACAATTCCTCATCCAGCCCAGCTGCCAGTGGCCTCTTGCCCACCTGGGCACCCCTGGGCTCGTGTCCAGCCCCTGTCACCAGCACCCCCAGGGCTTTGCCAGCTTTTCCAGCCCCTCTGCCCAGCCTGGAGCTCCATGGGGTTGGTGTCTACAGTGCCCTGTGAGCTGCCACATTCCTCTCCCTCTGAAAACAAAACATTCTTTACAACTCAAAATTACACAAGAGGTGATTTTTGTCACAGGGCTTGGTTCCTCCCAGCGTTTCCACCTGTGAAAGAGCAGGAAAATGGGAAGATCTTTGTATTTCCACATGTGCGTTTGCTTGAGAATTGAAATGCAAACTTGTCCTGGAAGAACAACGACACAAATGAAGGCTTCAATATTTGTGTCAGGCCAAAAGAGACCTGAGGTGATGCTCCTGCCTGGCTGCAGCAGGGAGAAGGTCCAGAGCAGCAGTTTTCCCACATTTTTTCTTTGGAAATCATCACTCCACAGGGTCCAAGGAGCTGCAGGAAAGGCAGGGGAGCGCTGGAGCAATGTCACAGTGTGGTGACAGCTGGTAGATGTCTTCCTAGAGGGGACAGTATAAGTGAGAAGTACAGAGAAACAGCAGTTTTCAGAAGGAAGAAATGAGACCTTGAGAGAGAAGGCTTTAAACAATGAGGGCAGAATTACTTGGAACAGTAATCACAGCCTTGAAAAATATGTGGGACTCTCAATGCTGGCACTTCACAGGACCCTCCACGTGACTTTCCAAGGTGCCACCAGCACAGAGACACAATGGGCATTTCTACAGGCTGCCATTTGTTCTCTCCATATTTATTATCTTTAACTGTTTATGATTGCCTTCTAAATAACTGATGTGTGGCAGGCTTGTCCATGGCTCAAAGAATTTTATTTATTAAATATTCCATATATACTGTTCAGCTTAGTAGTACAATGCTAATAATGTGCAGTAGTCAAAGCTGGCATCATTTTTGGCCTCTTAAATTCACTTTTCCTGATATTTTTGCCTGGCCAGATGGATTTCCCATATTTCCTTGGCAGCTGGGTTTTTTTCCCTTCCACTCCTGAGCACCAATATTTGTTTGCAGTGCTTCCCCCGAGCTGTGGGTCTGGGATGGAGCAAGTTGCAAGTCACACCTCCATGCCATTCCCAAGGATTTCTTCAACCAGAGGACACTCTGGAATGTGAATTGAGCTTGGATCATCACCTCTTTTTGTGCCAAAAGAAGCACAGGGTTTTTTGGTTTGTTTTTGTTTGTTTGTTTTGCCCTGCAGGGAGAGGTTCAGCAGAGCTGTGAAGAGAAGGTAATGAATAAATTAATCCCAGTTATCCCAATTCCACACCCGACATTATCCCAACACCCTTCAGGAGTTTTATTAATATTTATTCATTGCCCACCAGCCCAGTTCTCAGATCAGGGTAGCTAAAAGGGATCCCCACCTTTAGGGGAGCCAAGGGAACCCTTGGATCGTGGGATCAGGGTGGGCTCCAGCAGAGGGAAGCTTTGGTGACAAATCCTGTTACCCTGGGCACGGGTTTGTGACAGCCAGGGCACAGAGGACGGCAGAGTGCCCCACACCACCTGGGACCCAGCAGCAGGTGAGTCGGTGCAGCACAGGTAGGAGAGCAGTGTCTAATGAAGAAATTATAATTAAAATCTTCGCTGACGAGCAAAGATTTATTTTTCTTATTCTGCACACGCAGGGGAGGAAAGGGTGTAAGTTTACGTTCCCTAAAACTGATTTCTGATGTCAAACCTCATTCTGTGT